>NW_027202981.1:0-121781 GCF_024711535.1 Dipodomys merriami | reverse complement strand
ATAAGACTGTGTCCTTGAAGGGGACAAATATGAATTGTGCACATAATCATAGTATAGGGGATAAAAGAATGTGTGTAAGTCACTTTTCTTTAGCCCTTTTGTACGTCATTAATCTCCACCTCTCAACACAATCACAGTTTGATTAAGATTCACCAGAAAGTTTTGAGAAAGCATACGTTCAAGCTCTATCCTGGACTATTAGCACATCATTTGGTCTTTAAAGGGAACATGACTTTCTTTCTTCCCGTATGTTTACTTTAAAACATTTTAACTAGGAAACCTATAGGAGTAGTAATTTTATTTTGTTTTGATTTAGTCTTAATTGTACTTTGTGTTTATAACATGATTACATGATTGATATATAAATGGATTTGGGACCATGATTAAATTTTGTGTCTTCAAACATTGCTTCATATCTATTCTTTTCCATTTCTTATAGGATTCCTAGTATGCAGACTAATAATCAATGAATTCTAATATTTCAGTTTATAGTTCCTCATTTTCATGATACCTTTATCTTCAGGAAACCTCATAATAAGCCAAGGAGCCTCGGGACAAACAATGACTCAATATTTTTGACATAGATGTTTATTTTAAGGCCTTATTGAAAACTGAGAAAAAACTATATTCAGAAACTTTAAGTTTACCAACATGTCTTTAATATTTTTCCTTTTATTCAATATTTTTCACCCATATACTTCTCACCTGAATTCTGATGTTCTTAATCTTATTTGGTTTGGTCCACTTTTCTGTTAAACCTATATTTTGATATTGATTTTGGTTGTCTTCAGAATTTTTATTTCATTATATTCTAAATATGTCCTTTTCTGTGAGAATATACATATATTTGTAGGTATACACAATTATTTCATTTCTGGTTAGCATAGATTGTTTTTAACTTTTATGAAGATAAAAATTATATTAAGAGACCAGAGGATTTGGCAGAGGAGAAGCTGGAGGCTAAACAAGCTCACTAAAACAAGCAGTTTTAGTGCTTCAGTGAAGAGTCCTAGGCTAGAGAATCACAACAAGTGTGCCATCACAGTACAAGGAGTTTGGCCAGAGAAGGAAAATCCAGGCAGCTTGTTCAAGGACACAGATCTGAGCACTTGCCGGTAGCCATGGATGTGGCAGGTGAGGTGGCGGCTGAGGTGGTGGCTGCAGCCACTGTACATACAGAGAAAGTCTGGGACAAAGGCACCAAAGGCAGCTTGCCAGTGGATTCTACTGAACACCAGTAAGAACTGGCAAGGAGCAGAAATCATCATCCTGCTGATTGCAGACCAGGGACTTCCAAGGAACCAAGACTCTGGCTTGAGTAGAACCCTGACATCCTCACTGCTTCTCACAGACCACAGTGGGAAGGCAGCTCCTCTCCAACCACTGGAGAAGATCTCCATCTTTGATACTGACAAAGCCAGCAGAGAAGCTAGCTCCAACACAGGCCTTGGAAAAATACAATTGGAGCCATTAGAAGGTCACAGGAACCTGACCTAACCTGCCAGGCTCAGTTCCACCCAGGTGAAAGTCATCCAGCCCAGGCAGAGCAGGCTCCACCACCAGAGCAGTGACTTTCTTCACTGGGTAAACAGAGCCAGAGGCTGCTCCTCCCTAAGGCAGCCTAGACAAACAACTGAAACTCAGTAAACATAAACCCAGAGAATGGATCCAGACTGGGCTCTGTGTGTCTCATGAACTAGCCTCTCAGGGAAAAGCTACTATTTGCAGAAAGGTCTCAACCCTACCCAGAATCTAGCCTCAACACAGCATCTCCACATGAGAGGAAATAACCATCTTCCTCTTTTGTGATACTCAAAGCAGATCTCCCTGCATTCTCTCAGACAACAAGCCCAGTAACATGAGGAGACTGAAAAACACACTGCTGAATCAACAGTGGGCCATGGAAGAGATTAATAAGGAAATTCAAATTTTCATGACATTCAACAAAAATTAACACACAAATTAGCAGCTCCTCTGGGACACATCAAATGCAGTATTCACAGGCAAAACTTAGCTCTGAGTTCCTACATCAACAAATTGAGAAATCTGAAACCAATAATTTAATGAAACATCTGAACCTCCTTGAAAAGAGCAGCAAGCTAAACCCCAATCCGGCAGATGAAAAGAAATAGTTAAAATTTAGTCTGAATTAAATTAATTAGGATCCAAAAAAACATATAATCAACAAAACAAAGAATTGGTTCTTCCAAAAAATTAACAAAATTGACAGACCTTTAGCAAATCTTATCAGAAAAAGAAGAAAACACACACAAATAAACAAACTCAGAGATGAGAATTAGAAACATCACCAGAGAAACAACCAAGATCCAGAAATTATAAGGGAATATTTCTCAAACCTTTATACTAATAAGTTTGAGAACCTGGAAGAAATAGAAGATTTCCTAGCAAAGATCGACATGCCAAACCTAAACCAAGATGAGTTGAACCAACATAAGAGGCCCATATCAAGCACTGAAATAGAAGCAGCAATAAGACATCTCCCATCTAAGAAAAGCCCAGGACTGGATGGATTTACAGCAGAATTCTATAAGGCCTTCAAAGCAGAACTCATACCAATACTCCTCCAACTCTTCACTGAAATTGAAAGAGAAAGTTCACTACGAAACACATTCTATGAAGCCATCATAACCCTCATCCCAAAACCAGGCAGGGACTCATCAAAGAAAAAGAACTATAGATCCATTTCATGATGAACATGGCTGAAACACTTCTCAACAAAATTCTGGCCAATCGACTTTAATAATTCATCCCAAAAATCATACACCACAATCAAACACAATTCATTTCAGGGATGCAAAGCTGGTTCAATAAACGTGAATCAATTAATATAATTCATCACATCAGCAAAAGCAAGGATAAGAAGCATATGATTATCTCAATAGATGCAGAAAAGGCATTGGTCAAGATCCAACACCCCTTTATGATGAAGGTTCTGGAAAAACTACGAATCCATGAAACATTCCACAATACAATAAAGGCTGTAAATGACAAACTTACAGCCAGCATTATACTCAGTGGTGAAAAACCAACACCATTTCCTATAAACTCAGGAATGAAACAAGAATGTCCACTCTCTCCACTTCTCTTCAATTTAGTATTAGAATACCTAGCCACAGCAATAAGATGTAAACATAAAAGGAATCCAAATAGGTAAACCTGAAATAAAACTCTCCCTCTTTGCAGATGACCTGATCTTGTATTTAAAGAATCCCATATACTCCACTCTCAAATTACTCAATCTGATTAAAAAATTTGGCAGAGGAGCAGGGTATACAATTAACCCTCAAAAATCAATGACTTCTCTGTGTGTCAACAATGAGAAAAGTGTAGCTGAAATCAGGAAAGCAACTCCATTCATAATACCCCACAAAAAAATAATATACCTATATATACCTATATATATATCAGATGATGTTAACAAATTTTTACCAGATAGAATAACATTGTGGTAAATATCTTAATATTCACTTCTAATTGCAAAACCTACATGAATTTTAATTGATTATGATCGATTTTTTCCTCTTATATAAGAATTTTTCAGCTTCATCTACTTTTATTCCTCTTCTGCTCTCTCTATAAATATTACAGTGAAAAAATTCAAGAAGTGGTGCTGTGGCTCAACATAGGAGAGTGATAGCTTGAACAACAGAGCTCAGGGACAGTCTCCTAGGCCCTGAGTCCAAGCAACATGACAGAAAGGAAGAAAGAAAGAAAGAAAGAAAGAAAGAAAGAAAGAAAGAAAGAAAGAAAGAAAGAAAGAAAACTAAATTCAATTATCATCTAATATCATTGGAATACAATCATAATTTCCAGAACCTAGACATTTCTGGTTGAAATTCAGACATAATATTTTTATCTTCAAGATTTCTGACATTTAAAAAAATTCTTAGACTTAAAAAAACAATACTTCACAAGAAATGTAGTGATTACCTTATTCATGTAAATGTAACCTCTCTTTATTTTACAATAAAATAAAAATATTTTCTTTGGTACAGCTACATTTGTTATACATACTTTTTCTTAGGCAAGTAATGATATTAACTCATACCTGTAGTTTTTATTACTTAGGAGAGTGACATCTGATATCTAGAGGATTGTGGTCTAATGCAGAATAGTCTTTGAGACTCCATTTCCAGTATAACCATAAAAATGAAAGAATTAAAGAATTACTTAAGCATGTAAAGTGCCAGTTGTTAGCAAGAAAGCCACACCAGAGGTCCAACCAAGTTCCAACCTGACTGCTACTGGGAGAATACTGAATCTTTTGATGTATATGGCCTATTGAACTTTTGTTACTTTCAACCAGAACATTATGTAGCTTTCAGCATAAATACATTTTATTATTAAGAAAAAAACATGTTGATATCCTCATAGTATTTTGTGACTCACAAGATTTCTAACCTGAGCCCTGGGAACAGGAGGATGTCTGGTTCTATTTCTGCATTTAGAGACTTTTCCTTCTATTTCTTGCCTGTCTCATGCCATTGGTCAAGGATTAAGTATACAGGGCTTTCTTTGTCATGATATCATGACATTAGCAAATTTTGGATGCAATAAATTTGTGCTTTTGTGGCTTTTAAAGTGATTTTACCATCTTTTAAGAATCACTGCCCTTCATTGGTTGATGTCTAGTTGTCTCAAAAATTGTTGTGTTTTTTTGTATAGCTTTTCTGATTTTTGCTGGTCTTTTTGTGTGCATGCTGTTTTTGTTTCAGAGTTCAGAGTGTACCTGATATTTCACTGCTGCCAATACAGCAAATCCTCTTCTGGTACAGAAATCTTTTTGCTTTGCTTTAGATTTTAACTCTACTATAACAAGTCTATTAAAAGTAGATGTCCTTGTATCTCTCTTGCCTGTGTACCAAAACATTCATTGAATATCTTTTCCAGTGTTTTGTTTCAGGTATTTTAGTGTCAAGTATTATTGTGCCCAATCAGATCTTCTTTCTGTCTTTCTCCATTTCTGCATCTTTCCATCTCTTTCTCCTTTTTTCCCTCCTTTAGTCTGACTTCAATTAGAGATGTCAGATATGCGTATTTCCATTATCTCTCATTCATACTATCCATTATTTATATATATATTTCACTTTTTTGTTGTTGTTGTTTTTATTGGAGCTTTAACTCTGGGTCAGCTCCTCAGCTCAAGACTAGAGTTCTAAAACTTGAGCCACTTCCAGCTATTTCTATTCATGTGGTGCTGAGGAATCAAACCCAGTGCCTCATATCTGCAAAGCATGTATTCTACAACTGAGTCAACTTTCCAGCCCCATATATTTCACTTTTTAAAACAACTGTTAATTTTAGATATTTGAATCTCAATAAAAAATGTTTTAATTTTCTTACTTTGAAGGAAAACTGTTGTAAAACCAACCCCTAACAAATAATTGTATTAAATTCATATTTCATTTTTCAATTATATGTAGTGATTTTAATAAGGAAAAAATTCCACGATTCCTGATGAGGAATGAGAAAGCAGTTTTACTTCTACTTTATTTTATGCCTGATTTATGCTAGCTTCTTAACACTTCACTTGTATCATTTATTGGAGGCAGGTGTATGCTAGTGAGGACATAACTGACATAATCTGATGACTCAGTTCATAATAGATCATTTGCCTTGACTCTCTCCCAGAGATATCTTCTAATCTCAAATAAAAATATCCTTTTACAATAAATTCCTTCCCAAAGTGCTAGTCTTAATTCTCACCATTTTAGATATTGATTATCTTTCCCCCTCTAATTCATGTTACAGATAATAGTTATGAGCAAATATATATAAGCATATATATAATAAAATGATGGAGACCTGAATAACACTTCCAAAACATACAATTTTCATACTATACTCAATACAATTATCTGTATGAATAAAGAGTGGATTAGTCAATAACTGTATGCTCTAATATCTAATTAGAGATTATCATTGCATATTTATTGCAAGTGCTGCAATTTCAATTTTAATCTAAACCTTATTTACATAAGTAATCATTTATGAGAAGTACATATATATATGCACATACATGTGGGTATATGTATATGTACATGTATATGTGTTTATGTTGTACTTTCCTAAGCCTAGCTTACCTTTTATCCTTGCCCAGTGCTTTTCATTAAACTTACTCCTTGTTGGTTTAATGATATCTTAATTAATGAGTTTTGTTGTTCGATTGTTTCTAACATATTTAGAAGATGACTTCTTTGTTGCTTTGTATGTCCCTCCCCCATGGTATAACCCTTGCTTTCACTGTATTTGATGTTGATATAATTTGTGGAGGGGAAGGGAAAAAACAAATCGTTTAACTAGGGATACAGTTGGACCCATTGCAACAATGAGATGTACAAGTCGTTATGTGGAAAAACGAACTTTACAACTTTGGTACGGGGGAGATGGAGGCGAGGAGAGGAGATATGGGGGGGGCAGCAGCAACAATGCTTGATAAGAATTATACTCATTGAAGATGGCGGGGGGGGGGGGGAAGCTGGAATCTGAAAAAGCTCTCCCATAGAAAGCAGTTTTAGAGTTCCAGTGAACAGTCCTAAGCCAGAGAATCACACCAAGTGTGCCATCACAGGACAGAAAGTTAGGCCAGAGAGGGGAAACCTAGGCAAGGAGACACATCTCAGTGCTTGCCAGTAGCCGCTGCGGCGGCGGCAGCAGTGGCAGCGGTGACCACAGGGCACCATACCTGAGCCACAGAGAGTCTGGGACAAATGAGCCAGATGCAGCAGGTGAGCGGATTCTACTCAACACCAGCAAGAACCGACAAGGAGCAGACATCTTCATCCTGCAGTTCGCAGACCACAAACGACCCAGGAACCAAGACTCGTGAGTAGAAGCCCGACACCCTCACTCCTTCTCAAGAAGCAGAGAAGGGAAGGCCACCCCTCCCCCCCAGTACCAGAGATGTCCATCTTGGATACCGACAAAGCTCGGTGGAGCTGCTAGCTCCAACTCAGACCTTGGAATAAACAAGTCATTTAGCAGGTGACAAGAACTTAACGGCGGTGTGACATGCCAGACTCAGCTCCACACAGGGGAAAGTCACCCAGCTCAGGCGCCAGCCATTGGAGTGGCTTTCTTCACTGAGTAATCAGAGCCAGAGGCTGCCTCTCCCTCTAGCAGCCTCAACAATCAATTGAAATTCAGTAAACAGAAACCCTGAGAATGGCTCCAGGCTGGGCGCTGTGAGTTTTTCACAAAATAGGCCCAGGGCAAAGCTACTGTTTGTTGAAAGGCCTCAACTCTACCCAGAACCTAGCACCATCACTGCATCCCCCTCTTTTGTGATTCTCAAAGCAGATTAGCCTCCCATTAAACTAACCTGGGAGGAGGATCTCAAAATCCTGGGTAAAGCAGAGCATTTTTCTGCCTGTTCAAACAAACTGACTTAAGAAACCAATCAAGCCACAGTACCACAAACAGACCAGAGACTCCAACAAGAGGCTGGTTATGGACACAAGGGAGATACAGGATTTTTCCCACTCCTCCCAAAAAAATCAAAGTAGTTTTCTTTTCTGTCTCTTCTTCTTCTTCCTCTTCTTCTTCTTCCTCTTCTTCTTCTTCCTCTTCTTCTTCTTCCTCTTCTTCTTCTTCCTCTTCTTCTTCTTCCTCTTCTTCTTCTTCCTCTTCTTCTTCTTCCTCTTCTTCTTCTTCCTCTTCTTCTTCTTCCTCTTCTTCTTCTTCTTCTTCTTCTTCTTCTTCTTCTTCTTCTTCTTCTTCCTCTTCTTCTTCTTCCTCTTCTTCTTCTTCCTCTTCTTCTTCTTCCTCTTCTTCTTCTTCCTCTTCTTCTTCTTCCTCTTCTTCTTCTTCTTCTTCTTCTTCTTCTTCTTCTTCTTCTTCTTCTTCTTCTTCTTCTTCTTCTTCTTCTTCTTCTTCTTCTTCTTCTTCTTCTTCTTCTTCTTCTTCTTCTTCTTCTTCTTCTTCTTTTGGTACCTTATATAAAAAAATTTTCTTTCTTTTCTAAAACTTTTTTTAATCTTTAATTTTTGCCTTTTTTGAAAAAAAATTGTTTTCCAGTAACTTTTTTCTTTCCTCTTATGATTATTATTTTAGGGATATGTGAATGTGCGTTTTTCTTTCTTTTTTTGTCTTCTTTCTCTTTTTTTCTTTTTAATTACCTTTTTGTTTTTTCTTTAGCTTTACTGAACATCTGATCTTTTTTTCATCCTTTCTTATCCTTTGCACCGTTTCCTCTCTTTTGCTCTTCTTTATGTGACTTAACTCTTGTCCTGCACATTCTCAGATAAACCTGTAGTTAACTAGTAGACACTATCCCCCATTGTGTACACACTTAATCCACAAATTTATTACTCAATTCAAAACCACTGAGACTTAAATTCCTTAATATCAGTATTACCTCTTTAAACGTATATAATATTTTAAGTATTTTTATTTTTAAGTTTTTCACATCTCCTCTATGTCCCTCCCCTTCTCTCCATATATTCACGTTCTTCTCTAAATAGATTGTTTTCCGATCTCCATAATATTATTAATTTTTATTTTTATTTTTCTATATTTTTGGGGTCTCATTTCTTTTCCCTTTTACTTTCTTCTTTTTTTCTCTCTCTCTACTTTCATCCTACCCAACCTATTTCCTGCATTGAGATTAGGACTTAGTTAACTCTACCTGTGCCTCCCCACACCAGTCTACACCTATTATTTACCCACCTCTCTCCCTAACCCTAATAATTTCTGGTTTTCCAAATTCTTCTTTGCCGTTCGAAGCCCATTAACATATAGTTGTTTGATGTTGAATAGATGTATTTGTAGAGTATTGACTGTACAAATTCAGACTTTGGTTGATGGTTGCTTTAAGATAGTGTTCGAGCACAAAACTGGTGCTATTTTCATCTCAAATGGGCAGAGTAAGCCAGAAAAACACAAGAAAAATGGCAAATCCGGGTATCTGAAATCCCAACCTTGATAATCAGGGGACACAACAGACAATGAATAATCCAGAGGAGAGTTCCCAAATAACTCTAGAAACACTGCTGGCAAAGATGATAAATGAAAAATTAGAAAACCTACAAAGGACTCTCTATGAGCATGATAGGAAGAGAGAGGAGGCAAACCAAAATACCATAAACAGGCGGGAGTTGGAATACTAATATCAGATAAAATAGACTTAAAATTAAAATTCATGAGAAGAAATAAAGAAGGTTGCTACCTACTAATTAAGGGATCTCTCCTTCTGGAGGATATTACAATTCCAAATATCTATTTGCAAAAAATGGAGCAACCAAATTTATCCAAGAAACACTAATTTCCCTCAAATCCCACATAGATCCAAGGACATTAATTGTGGGGGATTTTAACACACCACTCTCCACACTAGATAGATCAACTCGGCAAAAACTCAGCAGAGAACCCTCAGATGTAAACAGCTGCATAGATCTACTAGACTTAACAGACACCTACTGAACATTTCACCCAGCAGCATCAGAATACACGTTTTTCTCAGCAGCACATGGAACATTTTCTAAAATAGACCACATTTTAGACCACAAAGCAAACTTGTCTAAATTCAGAAACATTAAGGTTATACCTTGCATCCTCTCTGACCACAAGGGAATAAAATTAGAACTCAACACCAAAAGCCACCAAAGAAAGTCCGGTATCACATGGAGGCTGAACAACACACTACTGAATCATGAGTGGGTTATGGAAGAGATTAGAAAGGAAAATCAAATGTTCATGCTATTCAACAAAAATGAACACACAAATTACCAGCTCCTCTGGGACACAGCAAAGGCGGTACTCAGAGTCAAGTTTATAGCACTGATCTCCTACATCAACAAATTGGAGAGATCGGAAACCAACAATTTAATGACACATCTAAACCTCCTTGAATAAGAGCAGCAAGATAAACCCTAATCCAGTAGACTGAAAGAAATAATTAAAATTAAATCACAATTAAATGAATTAGAATCCAAAAAACGATAGAAATAATCAAGAAAATACAGTGTTGGTTCTTCGAAAAAATTAACAATATTGACAGGCCCTTAGCAAATCTTATCAGAAAAAGAAGAGAACACACCCAAATTAATAAACTCTGAGATGAGAATGCAAACATCACCACGGAAACAACCAAGATTCAGAACATTATAAGGGAATACTTCTCAAAACTTTATGCCAATAAGTTTGACAACTTGGCAGAAATGGACCTCTTCCTAGCAAATATTGACATGCCAGAACTAAACCAAGATGAGTTAAACCATCTTAACAGTCCCATATCAAGCATTGACATAGAAACAGCAATAAGAGACCTCCTAGCTAAGATAAGTCCAGGACCAGATGGTTTTACAGTGGAATTCTACAAGGCCTTCAAAGCAGAGCTCACATCAATACTCCTCCAAATTTTCAATGAAATTGAAAGAGAAAGTTCACTACCGAACATATTCTATGAAGCCATGATAACCTTCATCCCTAAACCAGGCAGGGACTCATCAAGGAAAGAGAACTATAAACCCATTTCTTTGAAGAATATTGATGCAAAACTTCTCAACAAAATTTTGGCCAATCGACTTCAACAATTCATCCAAAAAATCATACAACACGATCAAACAGGATTCATTTCAGGGATGCAAAGCTGGTTCAATATACACATATCAATTAATATTATTCATCACATCAAGAGGAGCAAGAATAAGAACCACATGGTTATCTCAATAGATGCAGAAAAAGCATTTGACATGATCCAACACCCCTTTATGATGAAGGTATTGGAAAAATTAGGAATCCATGGAACATTCCTCAATACAATAAAAGCTGTATATGACAAACCTACAGCCAGCATTATAGTTAATGGTAAAAAAACTAAAGCCATTTCCTCTTAACTCAGGAACAAGACAAGGATGTCCACTCTCTCCACTTTTCTTCAATCGAGTATTAGAATGCCTAGCTACAGCAATAAGACAAGATCTAGACTTATAAAGGGGTTCCAAATAGGTAAAGAAGAAATAAAACTCTCCCTCTTTGCAGACGACATGATCTTGTGTTTAAAGAATCCCATAGATTCCACTCCCAAATTACTCAAGCTGATTCAAAACTTTGGCAAAGTAGCAGGAGATAAAATTAACCCCCCAAAATCAATGGCTTTTCTGTATGCCAACAATGAGAAAAGTGTGGCTGAATTTAGGAAAGCAACTCCATTTGAAATAGCCCCACAAAAATAAAATACGGAGGAATTAACTTAACCAAAGTAGTGAAGGACCTCTATAATGAAAACTTTAAAATCTTGAAAAAGGAAATCAACACAGAAATTAAAAAATGGCAAAACCTCCCATGCTCCTGTATTGGAAAGATTAACATCGTGAAAATGGCAATACTTCCCAAGGCTATCTACAAATTCAACGTGATACCTATCAAAATTCCAAGCTCATTCTTCAAGGAAGTAGAAGAAGCAATCCAAAAATTCATATGGAACAATAAAAACCCCGAATAGCAAAAACGCTCCTCAACGGAAAGAACACTGCTGGAGGAATATCAATACCAAATTTCAAACTCTACTATAAAGCCATAGTAATCAAAACAGCTTGGTATTGGTATTGGCATAGAATTCAAAACCCAGAAATGAACCTACAGACCTATAGCCATCTAATCTTCGATAAGGGAGCTAAAACAATAGAATGGAACAAAGACAGCCTCTTCAGTAAATGGTGCTGGCAAAATTGGTTAATTACTTGTAGAAAACTATAGCTAGATCCTTATATATCACCCTGCACCAGAATCAACTCCAAATGGATCAAAGACCTCGAAGTCAAAGCAGACACTCTGAAAACATTACAGGATGGAGTACTAGAAACCCTAGGTCTCCTTGGATCAGGCCGAAATTTTCTGAATAGAGACCCGGAAACCCAACAAATCAAAGAAAGGGTGGACAAATGGGATTGCATGAAGTTGCAGAGCTTCTACATGGCAATGGACATAGCTAGCAAGATCAATAGAAAGCCCAAGGATTGGGAGAACATCTTCACTAGCCATACAACGGACAAGGGTCTCATATCTAAAATATAATTGGAGCTCAAAAAATTAAATCCCCCAACAACAAATCCTCAAAGGAACAACTGCCCAATAAATAAGTGGGTGAAAGACTTAAAGAGAAAGACTTCAAGAGAAACATAGACACATGAAGAAATGCTCAACATCCCTAGCCATAAATGAAATGCAAATCAAAACAACATTGAGATACCACCTCAATCCAGTTAGAATGGCAAAAATCAAGTACTCTAACAACAACGGATGCTGGAGGGTAGTGGACAGAAGGGAACCTTACTTTATAGTTGGTGGGAATGTAAACTTGTTCAACCACTTTGGAAAGCAGTATGCAGGTTCCTCAAAATACTTCACATATCGTTCCCGTATGACCCAGCAATCCCACTTTTGGGCATTTACCCAAATGTTTACAAACAAGATCACACTAAAACTACCAGCACAACTATGTTTATTGCAGCATTATTTAGCATAATTAAGATATGTAACCAAACCAGATGCCCCTCAGTAGATGAATGGATGAAGAAAATGTGGTATATATACACAATGGAATTACATGCCTCCATCAGGAAGAATGACATTGCCCCATTTGTTAGGAAATGGAAAAACTTGGAAAAAATTATATTAATTGAAGTAAGCCAGGCTCAAAGAAACTTCGTCCAATGGTTTCCTTTATTTGCAATATCTAGTATATGTATGAGTCAAGCTTAAAAGGTCAGATAATGTGATGTTAGGAAAATGTACCCTCAGTTATGTATTTTAATGTTTTTTTTCTTTCATTCATGTGTTTCTAACGCATTTATAAGATTATTTCTTTGTTGCTTTGTATGTCCCTCCCCCACAGTGTAACCCCCGCTTTCACTATTTTTGATGTCAGTATAACTTGTGGAGGAGATGGGGAAAAACAAGTCGTTTAAGGATACAGGTAAACCTGTTGCAACAATGAGAAGTACAAGTTGTCATGTCGAAAAGGTGTTTTACAATGTCGGTGCAGGGGGGGGAAGGTTTGGATGGGGGGGAGAGGGGAAGCTGGGAAGGGATGTGAAGGGTAAACAAAGGAGTAAGCTGCAATGCTTGGTAAGAAATGTATGCATTATTCTGCCCATGTAATTTTAACCCCTCTGTACAGTATGTTCATAAATAAAAACAATAAAATAAAATTAAAAAATAAAAACAAATCAATTAATCATGAAAAAAGAATTATACTCATTATCTTACCCATTTAATTGTATCTCCTCTTTACAGTATTTTCACAATAAAAAAAAGACAAAAAATAAGAAAAAGTATTTCCTGGAATGTAAATTATGAGATTGATTTTAGGTATATAACAATTCTATGGCCAGTTTTCTCAAGTCATTTAGAGCTCTCTACCATTTCCTTTAGATTATGGTCCTACCTAAGCTTTGTAATCAAGATCAACAAAATTAAAAAAAATAAGTGAATATGCATGTTTCTCTTATATTCATGTTCAATTCATGTTGTTATACAATGATTGTTTCATTTTATGAAAAATTCTCCAAATTTCTGTTTTTCCTCACACCATCAGGAAAATTTTTAATGTTTTTCTCAAATGTGATATTCAAAAGTAATTGTTACATTTTCTTTTTTGTTGTCTTTTTCCTGTTTTATTTATCTTTGTGTTGTTACTTTCTAGTTAATGTTCCTATGAAGCCTCTTACTTTAACATTGTTATAGTCTTTATTTTGACTGTTGTTGAATAACTGTGTAGATTAGTTAGTGTACTGTTCTTCTGAGAAAGGTGAAATCAAGATATTTATTGATAATCCAATATCAGAAGAAAATAATGTAATATTATTATTGTTTTCTAAACCATAAGCAAATGAATTTGTTTTAGTTTGTATTTATGAATTAACATGATAGGTCCATGGAGTGACCAGGAATTTGGATAAACATTTGCAATATATCTGTACATCTGTTTCTGGGTAACATAAACATTTAAATCTTTAGAATGATTAAGGCAAATTTTCCTCCCTAATATGGGTAGATGTTCACCAATCAACCGAAGTGCAGAACAATTGAAAACTCCTACTTTCTATATACCTGAGGTGGGACTTTGGTCATTCTGGCCTTTGGACTGTGACTGAAATAAATGTTTTTTTGTTCAGCTAAATTGCTGGTTTGAGATTGGAACTTTAACTTGGTACTTAGGTATTTTGATTTGTCCTAAAATGAAGCATCAGTTCTTGTATTTCTCCAGGTTGCCAATTTCAAACTGTAATTCTCAGTTCCCATAACTATAACCAACTTTTCCTTCTAATCAAAATCTAGATATTGGATTGATGAGAAGAATGATGATATGGATAGGAACATAGATAGATAGATAGATAGATAGATAGATAGATAGATAGATAGATAGATAGATAGATAGATAGATAGATAGATAGATAGATAGATAGATAGGTAGATAGATAGATAGATAGATAGATAGACAGATAGACAGATAGACAGATAGATAGATAGATAGATAGATAGATAGATAGATAGATAGATAGATAGATAGATAGATAGATAGATAGATAGATAGATATAGATAGATAGAAGAAAGAAATATACATTCTATTGATATATTTTTCTGGAGAAATATAGGTATTATACAATGATTTGAAATGGTGATTGACATAAGAAATCTAATGAATTATGTATTTTCGGTTAATACTCTCTTTTCACTACTTAACACATCTTTCCCTTCTTAAACTACGATTATTTTATTTTTTATTTGGTGTTAATTATCAGTCATTTTCTTAGTTGACACTGAAATTAGTGTTTTAGAGATATCAGTCTTGTTATCTATTTTTTTATTTTTCATCATTTTCTTTTCCCACACTCATTTCAGCAACTAACTTCTCTGTTTTTTGTGATTCATAAAAATCTTCACACATATTTTCCTTTATTTTACCATTGAACTTAATTTGTTAGTATATGTACTTGTTCTAGCATATATTTGGGAGAAGGTAATTTTATTTATCTTTGTGTACTTATCAATTAATTGTAAAACGTGGTTATTACCCTCATTAATTGAGGAAACTTGAATTGTAAGTAGGGATTATACAGATTGAGAACATAAAGTTCTCATAGGAATAGAATTATGGAATTTTTCTATAACAAGAGAGTGAAAGATTTTGAATGATAAAATAATGACATATAGGATAGGATTAGAGTGATCAGAATTGATAATATGATATAAAATAAAACAATTCCACCATGGATAGTTTCTCCTAATATTTAAATCTTTTCAACCATGCTTGAAATAGATACATTAAAAAAAAAGTTGACTAAAGCAGTGGTTTTAATTGTACAGATTTTCTTTGGTCAGTCATAGGGCCTGATCTCTGGGCCTAGGAGCTATCTCTCAGCTCTTCAGCTCAAGGCTAGTGCTTAACCACTTCAGCACAGCACCACTTTCGGCTTTTTCTGCTCATGTGGTGCTGAGGAATCGAACCTGGGCCTCAGGCATTCAAGACAAGCACTCTACCACTGGGCCACGATCCCAGCCCTAGATAATTTTTGGTGGCAGCACACTTGATTGACTGGTTCTCTACCACTTAAGTCATGCTTCTAACATAGCTTTTTGTTAGTTATTTTGGAAGTGTAGTGTATTTAACTTTTCTCCCTAGACTAGCCTTGCTGTGAGACCACACATCCCCAATGTCAGAATTCTCAGTAGCAGAGATTGTAGATATTAGCTTCTACCACACAACACAATTGCAGTTTCCTATGTTTGCAGTATATGAAAAATAAAAACTTTTCTCACAGTGGTGGTATTATGGATCAAGTCAGCAATAGAAAACTACTACAAGAGGGAATGTGCCCAACTGAGGTATTGTGGATGAAAATAAGAAAACTTAAACCAAATTTTCATTATGTTTTAAGATGTTACTATTAATTACCCTTTAGATAAATAAAGGTATTAAGATTGCTCCTTAGGCTAAGTTGAAGCAAATAAATAAGTATGCAAATTTGCTCTAAGTTTTAAGTACCTATCCAAAATTCTAGCTTTTTGATATAGAAATAAATTTCAAGGACAAGACATCCTGGCCTTCATTACAAAAGAGCTGAGTAAATTAACTTGGGACACAGCAGGGTTTTATTATCAAGGAAGAAATTAGATTAACATCTATTTAAACAGAACTGTGGAAATCTGAGTTCATTGGAAGGCAAAGGAAAAATGTATGCCTCCAAAAAGAATTCATTAATTTCTTAGCTTTTTAGTGTGTGCTTTATGTTTTCCTCTTTTTCCCCCCCCCTCTCTCTCTCTCTCTCTCTCTCTCTCTCTCTCTCTCTCTCTCTCTCTCTCTCTCTCTCTCTCTCTCTCTCTCTCTCTCTCTCTCTCTCTCTCTCTCTCTCTCTCTCTGTCTCTCTGTCTCTCTGTCTCCATCTAATACTATTTCAGTAATGGAAATTCACATATAAAACATACAGCTTTCTACGACTGTCAAACTTACTGATCCCCAAAATATTTACATAGGAGGGAAAGTAATTTATGAACATCTGAATACATAAGTTATTTTCAGATCCAATAAATAACAAATGAAGATAAAACATATTATCATAGGAAATGACTCAGAGGAGGAGAAATCTTTACGTAGAAGTCAAAATTGTGTTTTAGTTGACAAAGACAAAAGAGGCTGTGTATGTAGATATATGTCAATGTATGTTGAGTCAAAGAGAACAGGTCTAAATATGGGACATATCTTAATGTGTAAGATAGTTAAAGTAAGGCAAGCACCCTAGTTCTTCAAATATCTGTAAGTTAAATTATGTCAGGTACAAGACTGAGACATAACAAATGCTATTTTAGCATATAGTGGTAACTACACAAATTTAGAATTCCGATTAATGGTTTATTTTTAATACAGAACTAAACTATATCTTTTTATCATTTTAATGTAAGACATTTTTGTATTGTTTTTAATCAAAGACTAGTTATTCAAATATAATTTCTATTGCAATATCTAACATTGCTGCAGACTTTCTGGCATAACATCTCCACAAATATTTATTTGGCATCATTTAAATTATCTGATTGAATGAATATATAAATTGTATCTATGTATTTACCAATGTGTAAATAAATATTACTTGAACAATTTTTTCCTGAATAAAATATCCAGGGTAAGGCAATGCAATCGCAGAATTTAGCCATTGTGTTTTCACAATTTTTAAAGTTGTCTGTGGTTATTCATGTATATAAATCTTTCACATTCTTAGCAACACTTAGATACCTTTATGAAAATAACTCATGCGTTCTTAATGAGGAAAAGAAATGGCTCCTGTACCTGGAAATCATAAAAACATATTATCTCAGAATGATTGCTAAATTGCATAACCTAATAATAATAGACTCATACCCCATATAGTCAGAAAATATGAACTCACACTACACTTCAAATATATACAAAGTAATTGATCCAGAGGAAATAATAGAGTGGTTTTGTCCCCAGGATACAAAATATAGAAAGTTAAAATATGAACATGAACTCTTTTCTTCATCATTAAATTGTCTAGCAAATATTGGATTTCATTTTCTCTTTACTTCTATCTCATTTTAGGCTAAATGTATAAGTTTTAGAAAAAATAATGCTCTTCCTTTTCTTATTATTTTCTTTGGTAGTAGTGGGTATTGAACTCCTGACCTCAACTTCAGGGCAAGTGTTCTAGCAGTTGAGCCACACTTTAATTGCTTTTTTTTTTTTTTAAATTTTCTGTACGTTTTATTGTAAAAATGCTGTACAGAGGGGTTCCAGTTACATGAGCCAGGTAATGAGTACATTTCCTATTGAGCATTGTTGCCTCCTCCTTTGTTTTCTCCCTACCATCTCTTCCCTCCCACCTCCACAACTACCCCCCCAAGTTGTAAAGTTAGTTTTCAACATAGTGTTTTATACTTCTTACTGTTACAATGGGTCAACCTGAATCTTTTTATCCACATTTTGTTTTTCCCCTTCCCCTCCCTGAATTAGAGAAGTGTATATACAACAGCAGGGCACCATATCAAATACAGTGATAACAGGGGTTGTACCGTGGGGGAGGAACATACAAAGCAACAAAAAATCACTTGGTACGTGATAAATATGTTAGAAAACATAGCAAGAAAGAAAACAGATATTTATGTCCCTATCTTGGAGATCATTTCACTTAACATCATCTTGTATGGTCATATGTACATAGCTTTTGGCCTTTTCTGCTTGTCCTACAGATGTTCTAGATTTTTGCAAATAAGGGAAACCATGGGACCTATGTTTCTTTGGGCCTTGGTTACATCACTTAATATAAATGTTTCCAAGTCTTTCCATCTCCCAAAAAATGGGACAAGGCCATGCTTTCTGATGGAGGCATAGAATTCCATTGTATACACATACACACACACATATATACATAAACATGTATATATATATATATGTATATGTATATGTATATGTATATATATATATATATATATATATATCACATTTTCTTTTCTTTTCTTTTTTTTGGGGGGGTCCGTTTGTGGGGCCTGAACTCTGGGCCTGGGCGCTGTCCCTCAGCTCTTCAGCTCAAGGCTAACGCTCTACCACTTGAGTCACAGCGCCACTTCCGGCTTTTTTCATTTTGCTTATGTGGTGCTGAGGAATTGAACCCAGAGCCTCAGGCATACAAGGCAAGCGCTCTACCACTGAGACATCTTCCCAGTCCGTATATATCACCTTTTCTTGATCCATTCATCTACTGAGAGGCATCTGGGTTGGTTCCATATTATAATTATGGTAAATAATGCTGTGATAAACATAGTTGTTCTGGTAGCCTTAGTATGGCCTTATTTGTGACTGGGTAAATGCCTAAAAGTGGGATTGCTGGGTCATACGGGAGCTCTATGTGAAGTCTTTTGAGAAACCTCCATACTGCTTTCCAAAGTGGTTGAACCAGTTTACACTCCCACCAATGCAGATTCCCTCTGGCCACATTCCCTCCAGCATCAGTTGTTTTTATATTTTTTATTGTGAAAATACCGTACAGAGGGGTTCCAGATACATGAGTAAGGTAATGAGTATATTTCCTATTGAGCATTCTTACCTCCTCCTTTGTTTTTCCCTTATAATCCCTTCCCTCCTTGCCTCACCAACTCCCTCCCCTCCTGCTGAAGTTGTAAAGTTCGTTTTCAACATAGTGTCTTGTACATCTCATTGTTACAATGGGTCAACCTGTATCCTTATTTCAGCATTTTGTTATTTCCCATCCCTTCCCCAAATTAGAAATGCATAAACAAGATGCAGGGCACCTGAATCAAATGCAGTGGAAACAGGAGCTACACCGTGGGGGAAGAACATACCAAAGATACAAAATATCATGTAGTTCATTATAAGTTCATTAAAAACAATAGCAAGCAAGAAAAAAAAACACTGTGGTTTTTTTGCTTAACATCATCTTATATGGTCATATGTACATAGCTTTTGAATGTTTCCGCTTGTCCTAGATATACACTAGTTATTGCAAATAATGGAAGCCATGGGACTTACGTTTCTTTGGGCCTGACTTACTTCACTTAATATAATTTTTTCCAAGTCTTTCCATTTCCTAACAAATAGGGTAGTGTCATTCTTTCTGATCGAAGCATAGAATTTCATTATATATATACATATATATACATATACATATATATATTTATATATCTATATATATATATATCTCACATTTTCTTGATCTATTGATCTACTGAGGGGCATCGGGGTTGGTTCCATATCTTAACTATGGTTAATAATGCTTCAATGAACATAGTTCTGCTGGTAGCTTTAGTATAGCCTTGTTTGTGATAATTTAGGTAAATGCCCCAAAATGGGATTTCTGGGTCATACGGGAGCACTATGTGGAGTCTTTTGAGGAACCTCCATACTGCTTTCCAAAGTTGTTGAACAAGTTTACACTTCCACCAACAATGCATTAAGGTTCCCTTTTGGCCACATCCCCTCCATCATCTGTTGTTATTAGATTTCTTGGTTATGGCTATTCTAACCTAGGTTGAAATGGCCAGAATTTTCTTAATAAATATTCAGAAGCACAACAAATCAAAGAAAGTTTGGAGAAATGGGATTGCATGAAACTGCAGAACTTCAGCATGACGAAGGACATAGCTAGCAAGTTCAATAGAAAATCCATGAACTGGGCAAAGATTTTCACTAGCCTCACAATGTATAAGGGTCTTAGAATTCAAAAAATTTATTCCTCCAACAACAAATCCTCAAAGAAACAACTGCGAGATAAATAAGTGTGCTAAAGTCTTAAAGAGAAACTTATCTGAAGAGGAAATAAGAATGGTCAATAGATACATGAAAAAATGCTCAACTTCTCTAGCCTTAAAAAATGCCAATCAAAGGAACAAAATTGAGATTCCACATTGCTCCAGTTAGAATTGCATTATTTTGACTTGGCTATTTTCAAAGTAAGGCCTTAGGCCAGGGCAGACTTCAGTTTGATCCTACTACTGTGTTTGCCCATGCTGCTGGCAATGACAGCCATGTTGAAGTCTGGCCAGCCATGGTGTTTCCCTTGTATCTCGGATAAACAGCCTGTATCATCACAATGAGGTAGTCCTGTGAACTTTTCTGCCTTTGTTGATGTTCTCTGCAACTCAAGAATCTAAGATTTCAAGGTCGAGCCACCTCTTCTGGCTTGTAATGCTTTTGTAACAGCATACTCTCTGGGTAGTTAATTTCATGGATGAATGACATTCTTACAGACACATGAGCTAAATACACAATACATTAAAATACGAATGTGAACAAAGGTAACTTTGAAAGAGATATTAATGCTTATGTGAATAGTATAGGATTGCAATGATGACTCCTAATGTACAAATGTTTATGAAGACATAAAGAAACTTTAACCCATGCATTCTTTTCATACACGCAATCATAATGAGAGAAAGAGAGAGGGGGGAAAGAAAGGAGAAACAACAATTCTCCAAGTTTATCTCCACCCTATAGTAAAGCATTGCTAACAAGTTTGTTGATGTGTTTACCATTGTTCTGAGTTCCACGTGAGCAAAAACTTCATTAAGCTAAAAGCAATTAATTTTTAAATGCTTCTAATTGCAACTAATGAGCCTACAAGTTTCATTACCAGTGAAGGTCACAGAGCCGACCAGAGTCTTGAATTTATCTTTACCTCTTGTTTTATGATTGACTAAGCTGGGTATTTTGAGGTCTATCATGCTGCAATCAATCTTACACCAACCAACAATAGGGTGCCGCCAGGCACACCCTATTCAGAATGTCAGGGAAGATTCTGTGGACCCTTATTATCCAATTTCTTTGTTAACGGTGTCACATTTTGAAAGAAAAACTTTGGCAAGTCAAGTTTTGTAAGAAAACCTCTTAATCCTTGAATTGTCCCGTAGTTCTTAATATCAGAAAACAATATATATATATATATATATATACACACACACTCACATATATACATCTTTTGTTTGCAATCCAAGAGGAATTAAATATTTTATTTGTATAAATTAAGAAAGTTCCAGTTACAGTGGAGCAGCATGTGTCATATTGAATTCAGGTCAAAAGCATGATATACACAACATTTTGGCCACAATTGCTGAGACTGAATTTTATAAAGTGTGTTGTAGTCCCACATTGGTATTATTTATTTGATTATTTTCATCAATCTGTGCATTTGGTGGTTCCAGTGTTCATTTTTTGGACAAATTGTCAAATGTTTACAAAATAGCATATGTTGTGCATGTGTAAGAGGATAAGTACAAATTTTTTTTCTCCTTAAAACAAAGAATTAGCCCTCATGATGAGAATAATTGAAACTTCAAACTGCAGTAAACTGTCATTTCAGCAGCTACCACAGAAGCCTTCCAGACACGGTGCAACCGCAAGTAAAATCTGGGTCAGTGCAAAATTAATTTTCTTCTAATAGTATTGGACTAATGTAGTGAATACGTCTTATCTACTATCAATATATTTTTATGTCTTTGTTCATAACCTAGTCATTGCAATTGGAAAACAAGAAATAAGAGAGCTAGTTTGGAGCCTAATGCCAATTACCACAATTTGGTGTGAGTTTATATGAATTCAAAAAAGTCAGTACTGTTGGGAGAAAAGATGAGAAATGATAAACTATGTATACATATTTACACATATATAATATTTATATATGTATATATGCATATATAGGTACATATCAATGTAAAAGGAAAAATGAACAGATTTTTGGTTACAGAATCTTGGAGATGAAACATTCTGGATCTGATATTTTAATCTATCACTGAAAATAGTATAGATATCTAGGGTAACACATTTTGTAATATTTTGAGAATATTAATTTTTGTATGCCTGAAGATATGAAATAAGTATCTAAACTGGGAGCAGAATAGAAGAGGGTAAGTAATAAGGATTATTTATTC
Source organism: Dipodomys merriami (assembly GCF_024711535.1). Lineage (NCBI taxonomy): Eukaryota > Metazoa > Chordata > Mammalia > Rodentia > Heteromyidae > Dipodomys > Dipodomys merriami. The sequence continues at coordinate 99,361 of NW_027202981.1, read as the reverse complement.
TTATTTACCATCCCCATTCTCCATATACATCTAACAGCAATGAACACACAAAGAAATTCAAGAGACTTCATCTTGTTTTCCTAGCATGACTGGGTTTAGTGCCTAAAATGCATGGAAAAAACTTCATTTCTGAGTTATCTTCCAGTCTAGCAGCAAGAAAATACACTGCAACTCTTCCACTATAGAGTACTACTGTAGCAGTGTGAATACCTTGGTTGCAAGATTGCAAGTGATTAAAATGTTGAATACATACATTGGCCTCAGATGCTAAGTATCAAAGCAAAAACAGATAAAATAGCAGCAGAAATCTAGAAAGTCAACAACTGTACAAGAAGAAACAGCTCACTGAACTCAGAAGCATGATAGCAAGATGAATTGAATTCAAAGAGGATAAATTCAGTAACTGAAGTATCTCAAAGAGGAGAATAAACAAAATGAAAAAGATGATGACAGTGGTACAAAATGTATTATTTGGATAGTCTAGGAGGGAAGTTTAGAGAAAGGAGATGAGGCTACTGGGTGGTGAAGAGGATCTGACATAAATATATATATGTATGCATACATATATACATGCATATATATTTACTATATTCACATGTATATACAAATACATATATATACATATTATAAATGTATATTTACAATAAATTAAAAGCATAAATACCACAAAATAATACTGATCCAATAAAAGAAAGGTGTTTCCATTTCAATGTGAGCACAGAATAAAAATCATGTAACAGTATTTGGTCAGTATTTTCATCTTTATTTAGATTGAGTGAAATTTCATTTTGAATATTTCAAGTAATATATTCATAATTTTTTAAATATGTACACAAATAACAATAATTTACACTTTTTCTCTTTACTTTTCAACATTAATAGTTCTAAATTGAGAGGCAAAAACAGGACTAAGGTTCATGATTATTATCAGACAAATCATAATTTTAAAAAATAAGCATTTATACATACTCCTAGGAAAAAGAGGAATGATCACAGAAGATCAGCAGTTGACTGGCCCTATAAAGTGATTACAATCAGGAAGTAGTCATTAGATTTAAGTGCTTTGTCTTAATTGTATTGGAATAAGACTAAACAACAGTGCTGCACTGCTGATCTTCCTAGTTTCATGTGAGATTGCTTCAGATCATATGAAACAAAAGCCAGGAACTGGTGAGACACACTAATAAGCCATGGAGTCCGGGAAGATGGCGGAGGAGAAGCTGGAGTTTAAGTAAGCTCTCGAATAGAAAGCAGTTTTAGAGTTCCAGTGAACAGTCCTAAGTCAGAGAATTACACCAAGTGAGTCATCACAGGACAGAGAGTTTGGCCAGAGAAGGAAATCCAGGCAACGAGACACTTCTGAGCACTTGCCAGCAGCCGCTGCGGCGGCGGCAGTTGTGGCGGTGGTGGGCGAGCACAGCCGCCATACCTGAGCAACAGAGAGTCCGGGACAAAGGAGCGAGACACAGCAGGCGAGCGGATTCTACACAACACCAGCAAGAACCGACAAGGAGCAGACATCTTCATCCTGCAGTTCGCAGACCAGAGATGACCCAGGAACTAAGACTCTGCGTGAGTAGAAGCCTGACGTCCTCACTCCTTCTCAGGGAGCAGAGGAGGGAAGGCCACCCCTCCCACCCCCAGCACCGGTGATCTCCATCTTGGATACTGACAAAGCTCGGAGGAGCTGCTAGCTCCAACTCAGGCCTTGGAATAAAAGGAGTCATTTAGCAGGTCACAAGAACTTAACGGCGGCGTGACCTGCCAGACTCAGCTCCACACAGGGAAAAGTCACCCAGCTCAGGTGCCAGCCCTAGGAGTCGGTTTCTTCACTGGGTAATCAGAGCCAGAGGCTGCCCCTCCCTCTAGCAGCCTCGACAAGCAATTGAAAATCAGTACACAGAAACGCTGAGAATGGCTCTAGGCTGGGCTCTGTGAGGTATTCACAAACCAGCCCTGGAAAAGCTACCAGAACCTAGCCTCATCACTACACCCCCCCCCCTCTTTTGTGATACTCAAAGCAGATCTGTCTCCCAAAGAACTAGCCTGGGAGGAGGATCGCCAAATCCTGGGTAAAGCAGAGCATTTTACTGCCTGTTCGAATAAACTGATTTAAGAAACCAACCAAGACACAGGACAACAAGCAGACCAGAGACTCCAACAAGAGGATGGTTACGGACCCAAGGGAGATACAGGATTTTTCCCACTCCTCGCCCCAAAAAAAAATCAAAGAAATTTTTTTTGTTTTTTTGTTTTTTTGTTTTTTGTTCTTTTTTCTTTTTTCTCTTCTTCGTCTTCTTTTTTTTTTTTTTTTTTTTTTTAGTTTTTATTTTTGGTACCTTATATAAAAATATTTTTTTCTTTTCTAAAACTTTTTTCAATCTTTAATCTTTGATTTTTGATAAAAAAAATGTTTTCCAAAAAGTTTCTTTTCCTCTTATAATTTTTATTTTGGGGATACGGGAGTGTGCGTTTTTGTGTTCTTATTGGTCTTCTTCCTCTTTTTTTCCTCTTTTTTAAATTATCATTTTGTTTTTTGTTTAGCTCTACTGAACTTCTCATCTTTTTCTTCTCCCTTTCTTATCCTTTTCACGTTCTCCTCTCTTTCGTTCTTCTTTATGTGACTTAATTATTGTCCTGCAGACCCTCAGATAAACCTGTGGTTGACTATTAGACCCTATCCCCCATTGTGTACACACTTAATCCACACATTTATTACACAGGTCAAAACCTCTAAGACTTAAATTCCTTAATAGCAGTACTACCTCTTTATACCTATATAATATTTTAAGCATTTTTATTTTTAAGTTTTTCACATCTCCTTTATATCCCTCCCCTTCTCTCAATAAATTCACGTTCTTATCTAAATAGATTGTTATCGGGTCTACATAATTTTATTAATTTCTACCTTTCTATTTGTTCAGGTCTCCTTTCTTTTCCCGTTCCATTTCTTTTATTCTCTCTCTCTCTCTCTACTTTCATCCGACCCAACCTATTTCCTGCTTTGAGATTAAGACTTAGTTAACTACACCAGAGCCTACCCACATCAATCTATTCCTATTTTTTTACCCAAATCTCTCCATAAACCTAATAATTTCTGATCTTCCAAATTCTTTGCAGTTCATAGCCCATTAACGTATAGTTGTTTGATGTTGAATAGATGTATCTGTTGAACTAGATTGTATCTATAGACTATTGACTGTGCAAATTCAGACTTGGGTTGATGCTTGCCTTAAGATAGTGTTCTAGCACAAATCAGGTGCTTTTTTCATCTCAAATGGGCAGAGTAAGCCGGAAAAACACAAGGAAAATGGCAAATCCGGGTATCTCAATTCCCAGTCCCGATAATCAGGGGACAGAAATGATAATGAATAATCCAGAGGAGAATTCCCAAATAGCACTACAAACTGCTGGCAAACATGATAAATCAAAAGATTGAAAGCATACAAAGGTCTCTGTATAAGCGTGATAGGGAGAGAGAGGAGGCATTCCAAAAGTTTATACAGGAATATCATAAGCATAAGGAAGCTACTCAAAAGCCCATACAGGATTTGCATGAGCAGCTTGAGAATACTCAGAGAGAAAGACAGGAATGGCGCAAACAGGCTGAGAACACTCAAAGAGAACTACAGGAATCCCAAGAATGGGAGGAAGCTTATCAAAACGTAATACAAGAATTGAGAGAGCACGAAGAGAATACACAAAGATCACTAAAGGCATTCATGGAATCCATTAACGAAGAGCTAAAGGAAGTCAGGGAGACCACACAGGGAATGCTGAATGGAACCTAACAGAAAGAAGGGGAGTCCAAGGAAACCATAACCAATCAACTAAGTGATCTGAGAAAAAACACTGAACATCAAGTTAAGGAAAAAAAGGAGTTCATACAAGATCCAAAACAAAGCTTCAACAAAGAACTTGAAGCCATCAAAGCTGACCAATTAGAAGGAAAAGGGATAAAAAACAAAGAAGAAAGTCTTGACAGCAGGTTAGACCATGCAGAAGATTGAATCTCAGGGATTGAAGACAGCCTAGATATTATAGAGAAAGAACATACAACCATCCAAGACAAGTCCAAGAAATACGATAGATCTATCCAACACTTAGAAGACACCATCAGAAGGGCTAATCTAAGGATAATGGGTGTAGAGGAGAACCTAGAAACAGAAGTCAATGGCCTAGGAAATTTGTTTAACAGGATCCTAGCAGAGAACTTCCCAAACATGCATAAAGATAGGCCTATTTAGACACAAGAAGCTTTTAGAACTCCAAACAGACCAGACCAGAATAGGACATCCCACTGTCACACTATAATCCACACAGGATCAACTCAGACCAAGGAAAAGATCCTTAAAGCTGTCAAGGAGAAAAAATTAATCACCTATAAAGGAAAACCAATTAGAATCACCTCAGATTTCTCAGCAGAGACAATCAAAGCAAGAAGAGCCTGGAATGATGTATGCCATGCCCTAAAAACAAACAACTATCAACCAAGAATACTGTACCCAGCTAAATTCTCCTTCATAACTGAAGGCCAAATAAAAAACTTCCATAGCATAGAAAAATTGAAACAGTACACCTCCACCAAACCAGCCCTACAAAAGTTTCTTAAAGATGTCCTACACATAGAAAACCAACAAGAAAACAATAAAGGTCAAGAAACTGCACCCAAACTGAGAATCCAAGAACCATAGGAAGAACCCAGTTTTCACAACCCCCAAGAAGGTGGATAACACTGCAGGAACTCCCAAAAACCTCTCAGTCCTTTCTCTTAACGTTAATGGACTGAACTCTCCAATTAAGCAACATAGACTGTCTAGTTGGATTAAAAAACAAGGCCCTTCTATCTGCTGCCTGCAGGAGTCAGATCTTGTCCGTAATAACAAACACATATTCAATGTTAAAGGTTGGAACAAAATCTACCAAGCAAACGTCCCCCATAAACAGGCGGGAGTTGCAATCTTAATATCAGATAAAATAGACTTCAAATTAAAACTCGTGAGAAGAGATAAAGAAGGTCGTTACATACTAATTAAGGGATCTCCCTTTCAGGAGGATATTAGAATTCTAAATATCTACTAAAATGGAACACCCAAATTTATCCAAGAAACACTACTTTCCCTCAAATCCCATAGAACTGCAAAGACATTAATTGTTGGGGATACTAAAACACCACTCTCCCCACTAAATAGATCAACTCAGCAAAAACTCAACAGAGAAACTACAGATCTAAACAGCTGCATAGATCAACTTGATTTAACAGATATCTACTGAATATTTGACCCAGCAGCATCAGAATACACGTTTTTTTCAGTAGCACATGGAACATTTTCTAAAATAGACCACATTTTAGGCCACAAAGCAAACTTGTACAAATTCAGAAACATTGAAGTTATACCTTGCATTCTCTCTGAGGAAAAGGGAATAAAATTAGATCTCAACACCAAAAGCCACCAAAGAAAGTCTGGTATCACATGGAGGCTGAACAACACACTCATGAATCACGAGTGGTTCATGGAAGAGATTAGAAAGGAAATTCAATTTTTCATGCTATTCAACAAAAATGAACACACTAATTACCAGCTCCTCTGCGACACAGCAAAAGCAATATTCAGAGGCAAGTTTATAGCTATGAGTTCCTACATCAACAAATTGGAGAGATCTGAAACCAACAATCTAATGACACATCTAAACCTCCTTGAAAAATAGCAGCAAGATAAACCCCAACCCAGTAGACGGAAAGAAATAATTAAAACTAAATCAGAATTAAATGAATTAGAATCCAAAAAAATTATAGAAAGAATCAAGAAAACAAAGAGTTGGTTCTTCGAAAAACTTAACAAAATTGAGAGACCCTTAGCAAATCTTATCAGACAAAGAAGAGAACACACCCAAATAATTAAACTCAGAGACGAGAATGGAAACATCACCACGGAAACAACCAAGATTCAGAACATTATAAGGGAAAACTTCTCAAAACGTTATGCTAATAAGTTTGAGAACTTGACAGAAATGGAATTTTTCCTAGCAAATATTGACATGCCAAAACTAAACCAAGATGAGTTAAACCAGCTTAACAGGCCCATATCAAGCACTGAAATTGAAACAGCAATAAGAGACCTTCCAGCTAAGAACAGTCAAGGACCAGATGGTTTTACAGCGAAATTCTACAAGGCCTTCAGAGCAGAGCTCACACCAATACTCCTCCAAATCTTCAATGAAATTGAAAGAGAAAGTTCACTACCGAACACATTCTATGAAGCCATCATAACCCTCATCCCAAAACCAGGCAGGGACTCATCAAAGAAAGAGAACTATAGACCCATTTCTTTGATGAACATTGATGCAAATCTTCTCAACAAAATATTGGCAAACCGACTTCAACAATTCATCCAAAAAATCATGCACCATGAACAAACAGGATTCATTTCAGGGATGCAAAGCTGGTTTAATATACACAAATCAATTAATATTATTCATCACATCAACAGGAGCAAGAATAAGAACCACATGGTTATCTCAATACATGCAGAAAAAGCATTCGACAAGATCCAATACCCATTCATGATGAAGGTTTTGGAAAAATTAGGAATCCATGGAACATTCCTCAATACAATAAAGGCTGTTTATGACAAAATTACAGCCAGCATTATAGTTAATGTTTAAGAACTAAAGCCATTTCCTCTTAACTCAGGAACAAGACAAGGATGTCCACTCTCTCCACTTTTCTTCAATCTAGTATTACAATTCCTAGCTACAGCAATAAGACAAGATGCAGACATAAAGGGGATCCAAGTAGGGAAATAAGAAATAAAATTCTCCCTCTTTGCAGAAGACATAATCTTGAATTTAAAGAATCCCATAAACTCCACTCCCTAATTACTCAAGCTGATTCAAAAGTTTGGCAAAGTAGAAGGGTATAAAATTAACCCCCCAAAATCAATGGCTTTTCTCTATGCCAACAATGTGAAAAGTGTGGCTGAAATTAGGAAAGCAACTCCATTTGTAATAGCCCCACAAAAATAAAATCCCCAGGAATCAACTTAAGCAAAGAAGTGAAGGACCTCTCTGATGAAAACTTTGAAATCTTGAAAAAGGAAATCAACACAGATCTTAAAAAATGGCAAAACCTCCCATGCTCCTGGATTGGAAAGATTAACATCGTGAAAATGGCAATACTTCCCAAGGCTATCTAAAAATTCAACGTGATACCTATCAAAATTCCACCCTCATTCTTCAAGGAAATAGAAGAGGCAATCCAAAAATTCATATGGAACAATAAAAGACCCCGAATGGCAAAAACGGTCCTCAACAGAAAGAACACTGCTGGAGGAATATCAATACCAAATTTCAAACTCTACTATAAAGCCATAGTAATCAAAACAGCTTGGTATTGGCATAAGAACAGACCTCAGGACCAATGGAATAGAATTGAAAACCCAGAAATGAACCTACAGACCTATCGCCTTCTAATCTTTGATAAGGGAGCTAAAACAATAGAATGGAACAAGGACAGCCTCTTCAGTAAATGTTGCTGGTAAAACCGGTTAACTACTTGTAGAAAACTAAACCTAGACCCTTATATATCACCCTGCACCAGAATCAACTCCAAATGGATCAAAGACCTCAAAGTCAAAGCAGACACTGAAAACATTACAGGATGGAATAGGAGAAACCCTAGGTCTCCTTGGCTCAGGCCGAAATTTTCTGAATAGAGACCCGGAAACACAACAAATCAAAGAAAGGTTGGACAAATGGGATTGCATAAAGTTGCAGACCTTCTGCAGGGCAAAGTACATAGCTAGCAAGATCAATAGAAAACCCACGGATTGGGAAAAGATCTTTAATAGCCATACAACAGACAAGGGTCTCATATCTAAAATATACTTGGAACTCAAAAAATTAAATCCCCCAACAACAAATCCTAAAAGAAACAACTGCCCAATAAACAAGTGGTCCAAAACTTAAAGAGAAACTTCTCTGAAGAAGATAGAAAGATGGCCAAAAACACATGAAGAAATGCTCATCCTCCCTAGCCATAAAAGAAATGCAAATCAAAACAACATTGAGATACCACCTCACTCCAGTTAGAATGGCAAAAATCAAGAACTCTAACAATAACAGATGATGGAGGGGATGTGGACAGAAGGGAACCTTACTTCATTGTTGGTGGGAATGTAAACTTGTTCAACCACTTTGGGAAGCAGTATGGAGGTTCCTCAAACGACTTCACATAGAGCTCCCCTATGACCCAGCAATCCCACTTTTGGGCATTTACCCAAATGTTTACCAACAAGACCACATTAAAGCTACCAGCACAACTATGTTTATTGCAGCATTATTCACTATAGCTAAGATCTGGAACCAACACAGATGCCCCTCAGTAGATGAATGGATGAAGAAAATGTGGTATATAAACACAATGGAATTCTATGCCTCCCTCAGAAAGAATGACATTGCCCCATTTGTTAGGAAATGGAAAGACTTGGAAAAAATTATATTAAGCGAAGTATTCCAGGACCAAAGAATCATAGGCCCCATGGTTTCCCTTATTTGTAATATCTAGTATATGTATGAGTCAAGCGGAACAGGTCAGATCATGTGATGTTAGGAAAATGAACCCTTAGATTTGTATTTTAATGTTTTTTTCATTCATGCATGTGTTTCTCACGCATTTATAAGATTATTTCTTTGTTGCCTTGTATGTCCCTCCCCCACAGTATAAGCCCTGCTTTCACTATATTTGATGTCAGTATAACTTGTGGAGGAGATGGGGAAAAACAAGTCAATTAAGGATACAGGTTGACCTGTTGCAACAATGAGAAGTACAAGTTTTCATGTCCATAACGAGCTTTACAATGTCTGTGCGGGGGGGGGGGTGCGGGGGGGGGAGGAGAAGGATTGGGACTGGGGGAGAGGGGGAGGCTGGGAAGGGATGTGAAGGATAAACAAATGAGGAGGCTGCAATGATTGGTAAGAAATGTATGCATTATCCTGCCCATGTAATTGTAACCCCTCTACACAGTATGTTCACAAATAAAATAAAATAAAATAAAATGAAAAGACTAAACAATTCCCAATATATTTTGTATCTAGAAGGAGGTCATTGACTTATTTCAATATTGTTAAGTGGCACAGGATTTCTTTGTGTGTATGGCACATTTCTGTACACAGAAATGGTCACGGTGAGATTACAAATATGAAAGAGAAGAGACAGATACTTGACAAAAATCTTAGAATCTGTTAGAATCAGTTCGTAATAAACAATTCATAACCTAAATTAGAATGGAAATAGATAAATGTGAAGGTACATGCACACAAAAATCTTAAAGGAAAATTAGCTTTTAAAAGTTCTTCAAGAATTGTACATATAACCTTACTTATGTAACTGCAACCCCTCTGTATATCACCTTGACAATAAAAAAAAATAAATAAATATATTTCTTTTTGGACTTATATATGCATTGGTTATCTAAGTCCAAATTGTATCTGCTACTTATCACCTGAAGGATCTAGTGCAAATAAATTGCATTAAGGTTAGTTTAGCCATTTTAAAATTGTGACAATCCTTTGTATTTTGATGAGTTCCTATGATAATAAAATGTGATAGCCAAAATTTTGGAGAAAATGAGTAGAAATAAGCCAATGTTCATTGTTTCTGTAGGACAGTCAATGATTTACTTTCTTCATTGTTTCAATCAATTGATCTCAGATTTCTAGAATAAATAGTTGTTATGACTAAATATAAAGCCCTCTTTTATTCACATTAAGATATATTCAATTTTGAAAACAAAACCTTTAAGCAACTCTCCTAAATAATGGGGCATTAATTTACATGAAATAATGAACAGCTTTTTAATGATTTTTCTTCTATATTGAACATCGATGATGGATGACGCAACACAAGAATGCTTTCTAAATATCAACAGAAAATTAGCGCATTCATCTTCTTCGAACGTAGCTGGTTACTTTTACCTGATCCTTTCTATTTAAGTTCTATTTAAAGCAAGAATGACTTGAAGGAGCAAAAGCACAGTTTTGTCTTTGAGGCTCAATTTTCAAGTGATGTCAGCAAATAATAAAATTGAGTTTTCTGAATGTTCCTTGTTTTAGCTGCACACATGTGTGCTGTCTGCTAGCTCCTCCCTATCACTCCTGGAAATAAATTCCACATGGAATACCAAGTCCTTTTTTCTCCCTTTGACAGCACATCAAAAATGAGGATAGTAGAACACATTTGAGTAAAATACATAAAATATTAAAACAGAGTGCTTATACTCCTACTAAATTATAATTAATTTTGACCATTTGTTCAACTTTTAAAACTTTTACATAAAGTTATATACAACTTTGAGTTTACTGTCACTGTAATACACCTGCCCCCCCCCCCCACAAAAGAGTATAAAATTCGCTATGGTTTGGTTTGATTCCATGATTTGCTTGTGACATATTTACTTTACTAATCATCTGAATCTCACAAAAATTCTGAATAACTTCTTTTTCTCTCAAATCCTACCAGATCAATATACCAACCCAATAAATCATGCATTATACCTCTCTTTGTATGACATTGTAGATCAATTTCTCAGAAAAAATCAAATAGGGATACAGATTGACCCATTGCAACAACAAGATGTACAAGATGCTATGGTGAAAAACCGAACTTCACAATTAAGATGGGGGGGGGGAAGAGGGGGCATGTAGTTGAGGAGTTGGGAGGGACAGATGGTAGGGGAAAAACAAAGGAGGAGGCAACAATGCTGGATAAGAAAGGTACTCATTACCTTGCTCATGTAATTGTAACCTCTCTGTACAGTATTTTCACAAAAAATAAAAATGAAAGAATCTCAATATTTCTTACATGGATTGTTGTACCATTTCACTAGACTATCATCTTGCAATATTGTCTCATAACAACTCATTTTCTGCACCATCTCTAATGTTACCTTCATGAAACCCTTAGATATCTTTTTCATGGATTATTAGATAAAATATATATGTCCTAGAAGTGAAAGCTAGGACATACATGCTCAATCATTTCTAAACACTTTTGGATCTTGATTACTGAAGTTATTCACCTATAAACCTTAGGCTTAAGCAGTGCACTCCTATTTGTTTTTTTCAAATTTGTTCTGAAATCTCAAACAACCTTAACTTTTGACATTCCGTTTGTATTCAAAATGTTTGCTACTGTAGAACTGTCAATTCTCCTAACCAATACAAAACCCATGGATATTTTTTGAAGAGTTTTATTCTTCTTCTGTATTATTTTTCTTTATCTTCTTTTGAAAATAGTAATACTAGGTAATATTGACTGTCTATTGAATCTATAAAGTGATAGTTTAATATGCTCATCAAGGATCAAAAGAAGGCCAGCATGCAAGTTTATGATACATTTATTGTGCTTCATTGTATTAGATCATGATTGTTGCTATTCTATCCTGTTTTTACTTAGGTAAAACTAATTTTAGTAAGTGTCTTTAACTTCTCTAATATCATAGCTCATTTGCTGAAAAATCCTACATTTCAAATAAAAATAAGTGTTCACTTTTATGTAACAAAAATTTCTATGTTGCTAAAATTAATACATATCCTAGTACCAATATATATATATATATATATATATATATATATATATATATATATATATATATATATACTGATCTAGTAAATCCTTTTATATCAATGCCTATTTGTGAAAACTTATAACTAGTGTAGCTTTCAGATGACAAAGCCAACAACAGACTTTTCATTAATTACTTAATAAATTGTGATGGTACTGGGCTTAAACTCTCACTTGGCCTTTTCTGCTCACTGTTTGGCACTGTACCACTGGAGCATGTCTCAATTTCCATCTTCTGCTAGTTAATCAGATCCTCTGCTCTTAGCTTCCTGAGTAGCTAGGACTAAAGGTATGATCTTCAGTGCCCATCTAGCAATATCATTTTAGTAGTACTGCTCTTGAGTCTAACAACTCCTATAATAGCCCTACACTATTTTTTTGATTTTTAAAAATTTATTATTTATTTTATGAGTGTGCTTTTTTTAAAGGACAGAAGGAAAACAATCAGTATGTCAAGACAGGAAATAAAGTTGATTGAGAGTTCAAGCCCACTGGCTGACCAAAAAAAAAAAACGAAAGAAAAGAAAAAAGAAAAAATATTGACTATGACAAAAGATGAACAAAATGAAAAATGGCTAGAGATAGGAGTGGATACCTTTTTATCTTTGGCCAGTTGTGGGCCTTGAGCTGAGGGCCTGGGCACTGTCCCTGATCTGTTTTGGCTCAATGATACTGCTCTTCCAGTTAAAAAAAAAGTATGGGAATCCTCTTTCAGTTTCATGAAATCTGTTCAATCTGTTAAACTGATCACAAATGAAAATAAGATCCAGTAAACTAGGAAAGTAACTATTTTAGACATATTGGTATTTTAGGTATAGGGTAGGATGCAGATCTGATTAAGACTCTGTAAACTCACTAAAATTACAAGAGCACAGGGTGTGTAGGAATTAGATATAGCCCTTCTCAAATAGTTGATAAAGGAACAGAAAGGATATATGCCATGCCATAGTGATCATCTTTATGTTCTAGAGGCGATGTATTCCATATTCTGATGTCTCAGTTTGGTGTAGTTAGTGAGTGATCTGAAAGGTTACTAGTTTTGCCTGGAATCCAAATGCTCTACAATTAGTTTTTAATCATGATGTCATGTTTACATTATGTATGGTGTATTCACTTGTACATTTTCAGAAGAGTTGAGGGAAGGGTACAAAACTCAAAGGAAAAAGGGTGAAAATGCAGCAAGTGAGCTCACTGGACACTGATGAAAGTGAACTATACTATTCATGGGTGGAGATGGGAAGGAGGGACTGGGAGAGAATGAGGGAACCGAAGACACTGTATGAAAGGAAGTGTACACATTACTTGATTTATAATTGTAATCTCTCTATACATCACCTCTATAATAACAATGAAGTTAATTAATAATACAAAAAAGAATGATCTCGGGCCTTTGACAGGTTCTTCTATGGTAATCATAGAACATTCCATTGGAATATCTCTGCATAACGGCTCACTTTTTTCTGATTGTTTTATTCTATTTTTATATGTTTTTATTGTAAAAATACTGTAGAGAGGGATTACAGTTACATGAGTAAGGTAATGAGGACATTTCCTATCAAGCATTATTACATCCTTCTTTGTTTTTCCCCTACAATCCCTTTCCTCTCCACCTCTACAACTCCTCCCTACTTCACCCCCCCCACTTACTCCCTCCCCCACTGAAGAGGTAAAGTTTATTTTCAACATAGTGCCTTGTACATCTCATTGTTACAATGGGTCAACCTGTATCCTTATTTCAGCATTTTATTATTTCCCTTCCTCTCCCAAAATTATATACAAGACACCCAAATCAAATAGAGTGAAAACAGGGGACATACCATGGGGTAAGAACATACCAAAGAAACAAAAAAAATCACATAGCACATTATAAATGTGTTAAAAATAATAGAAAGAAAGGGCTGGGAAGGTGGCTCAGTGGTAGAGCGCTTGCCTTGCATGCATGAGGCCCTGGCTTCGATTCCTCCTCACCACATAAGCAAAAAGATAAATGCTGGAAGTGGTGCTGTGGCTCAAGTAGTAGAGCTCTATCCTTGAGCTGAAGAGCTGAAGGCCAGCACCCAGGCCCAGAGTTCAGGCGCCTCACGACCAGACCAAAAAATAAAAAATAAAAAAGAAGGAAAAAAATGTGTGTCCGTATTTTGAGGTTCATATGTACATAGCATTTGACCTTTTCTGTTTGTCCTACACATGTACTAGTTATTGCAGGTAAGGGAAACCATGGGACCTATGTTGCTTTGGGTCTGGCTTACTTCATTTAATATAATTTTTTCCAAATCTTTCTATTTCCTAACAAATGGGACAATGTCATTCTTTCTGATGGAGGCATAGAATTCCATTGTATATATGTTTACCATATTTTCTTCATCCATTCATATACTGAGGAGCATCTGGATTGGTTCCATATCTTAGCAATGGTTAAACATGCTGCAATAAACATGTTGTGTTTAGTATAGCCTTTTGTTTGTGATCATTTGGTAAATGCCCAAAAGTGGGATTGCTGGGTCATAGGGGAACTCTACGTGGAGTCTTCTCCATACTGCTTTCCAAAGTTGTTGAACAAGTTTACACTCCCACCAACAATAAAGTAGAGTGTCATTCTGGCCACATCCCCTCCAGCATCTGTTGTTATTAGATTTCTTGATTATAACCATTCTAACTGGGTTGAGGTATCTCAATGTTGTTTTGATTTGCATTTCTTTTATGTCTAGAGAGTTTGAGCATTTCTTCATGTGTGTATTGGCCATTCCTGTTCAGAGAATTTTCTCTTTAAGTCTTTCCCCCACTTATTTATTGGGCAGTTGTTGTTTATTTGAGGCTCTTTTGTTGGGGGATTTATTTTTTTTTTGAGTTGTAAGTATATTTCGATGATATACCCTTGTCCATTGTATGGCTAGTGAAGATCCTCTCCCAATCACTGGGCTTTCTATTGATCTTGCTAGCCATCTCCTTTGTCATGCAGAAGCTCTGCAATTTCATTCAATCCCATTTGTCCAACCTTTCTTTGATTTGTTGTGTTTTGGTCTTATTAAGAAAATTTGGCCTGTGCCAATGAGCCCTAGAGTTTCTCCTATTCTTTCCTGTAATGTTTTCAGGGTATCTGTTTGACTTGGAGGTCTTTGGTCCATTTAGAGTTGATTCTGGTGCAGGGTGATATATAAGGATCTAGCTTTAGTTTAGGACAGGTGTTAACTGATTTTGCCAGCACCATTTACTGAAGAGGCTGTCTTTCTTCCATTCTATTCTTTTTAGCTCCCTTATCAAAGATTAGGTGGCTATAGTTCTGTGGAATAATTTCTGGGTATTCAGTTCTATTCCATTGGTCCTGACTTCTACTCTTATGCTGCTACTAAGCTCTTTTGATTGCTATGACTTTGTAGTAGAGTTTGAAATTTGGTATTAATATTCCTCCAGCTCTGATCTTTCTGTTAAGATTGTTTTTTCTATACTGCATCTTTTATTGTTCCATATAAATTTTTGGATTTATTATACTATTTTATTGAAGAATGAGGTTGGCATATTGATAGACATCATATTGAATTTGTAGATGGCCTTGGAATTATTGCCATTTTCACGATGTTAATCCTCTCAATTCAGGAGCTTGGTAGGTTTTTCCACTTCCTAAGTTCTGCTCTAATTTTCTATTTCAGGTTTTTAAAGTTTTCATCATAGAAATCCTTCACTTCTTTAGTTAAGTTAGCTCCTAGGTATTTTATTTTTTATGGGGCTATTACAAAAGGAGTTGTTTTCCTGATTTCAGCCACACTCTTCTCAGTATTGGCATACAGAAAAGCCATTGATTTTGGGGGGTTAATTTTATACCCTTCTACTTTGCCAGAGTTTTCAATCAGCTAGAGTAATTTGGGAGTGTAATCCATGGGATTCTTTAAATACAAGATCATGTCGTCTGCAAAGAGGGAGAATTTTACTTCATCTTTCCCTATTTGGATCCCATT
Organism: Dipodomys merriami; assembly: GCF_024711535.1. NCBI lineage: Eukaryota > Metazoa > Chordata > Mammalia > Rodentia > Heteromyidae > Dipodomys > Dipodomys merriami. Next base: position 83,785 of record NW_027202981.1, on the reverse strand, counting down.
TATGTTTGGATCATGTTTTAAGTGCTCTAGCTAGGCATTCTAATACTAAATTTAAGAGAAGTTGAGAGAGTGGACATCCTTGTGTCGCTCCTGAGTTTAGAGAATATGGCTTTAGCTTTTTGCCATTAAATATAATAATGGCTATAGGTTTGTCATACAAAGCCTTTATTATATTGAAGAATGTTCCATGGATGCCTACTTTTTCCAGAGTTTTCATCATAAAGGGGCATTGGATCTTGTCAAATGCTTTTTCTGCATATATTGAGATAATCATGTAGTTCTTATCCTTGCTCTTGTTAATGTGATGAATTATATTAATTGATTTGTGTATAATGAACAAGCTTTGAATCCCTGAAATGAATCCTGTTTGATCGTGTTGTACGGTTTTTTTTTTTTTTGATGAGTTGTTGAAGAGGATTGGCTAAAATTTTGTTGAAAAGTTTTGCATTGATGTTCATTAAAGAAATGGGTCTATAATACTCTTACTTTGGTGAGTTCCTGCGTGGTTTTGAGACGAGGGTTATGATGGCTTCATAGAAAGAGTTTGGTTGTGAACTTTCACTTTCAATTTCATTGAATAGTTGGAGGAGTATTGTTGTGAATTCTGCATTGAAGGCCTTGAAGAATTCAGTTGTAAATCCATCCACTCCTGGGATTTTCTTGGGTAGGAGGTCTCATTGCTTTTTCTTATTTTGTTGATTGACATGGGTCTATTAAGTTGTTTTAAATCATGTTCTAAACGAACCTAAACGGTTCAGCATGTCGATATTTGCTGGAAAATCATCCATTTCTTCCAGATTCCCAAACTTATTAGCATAAAGGTTTGACAGGTGTTCCCTTATACTGTTCTGAATCTTGGTTGTTTCTGTGGTGATGTTTTTCCATTCTCATCTTTGAGTTTGTTTATTTGTGTGTGTTCTTTTCTTTTTCTGATAAGAGTTGCTAAGGGTATGTCAATTTTGTTAATTGTTTCAAAGAACCAATTCTTAGTTTTGTTGATTCTTTGTATGATTTTTAATTGGATTCTAATTCGTTTAATTCTGATTTAATTTTAATTATTTTTTCCATCTTCTGGGTTGGTGTTTAGCTTACTGTTCTTTTTCAAGAAGCTTCAGGTGTCTCATTAAATTGTTGATTTCAGATTTCTCCAATTTGTTGATGTGGGAAATCAGAGCTATAAACTTGCCTCTGAGTACTGCCTTTGCTGTGTCCCGGAGGAGCTGGTAATTTGTGTGTCCATTTTGTTGGATATCATGAACATTTGAATTTCCTTTCTATTCTCTTCCATGACTCACTGATGGTTCAACAGTGTGTTGTTCAGCCTCCATGTGATACAGGACTTTCTTTGGTGGCTTTTGGTGTTGAGTTTGAATTTTATTCCCTTGTGATCTGAAAGAATGAAGGGCATTATTTTAATGTTTCTGAATTTGGAAAAATTTGTTTTGTGACCTAAAATATGATCTATTTTGGCAAATATTCGTTGTGCTGCTGAGAAAAATGTGTATTATGATGCTGGTGGGTGAAATATTCTGCAGAAGTCTGTTAAATCTAGTTGATCTATGCAGTCGTTTTGGTCTGGGGTTTCTATGTTGAGTTTTTGCATAATAGCTCTCTTTAAGAGAAACTGTTCTTTGCATGCTACTGAGCTTTAGGAGACAGTCAATGTTTAACTACAGGCAACTAAATTTTCATGTGAACTGAATGATCTTCCCATACAATAGGAATCACAGAGATCAACTTCATCAAATGAGAGTGGTATGACATTATAAGCCCCAAGTATATCCTTAAGATACAAAGATGCTATATGGAGAAGTTGTCTGAGTGTGGGCCTAAACTAATCCCATACTGCTTTCTTTTTTTTTTGTTTGTTTATAGTGAAAATACTGTACAGAGGGGTTACCATTACATGGGCAAGATAGTGGGTACATTTCTTATCAAGCATTGTAGCCTCCTCCTTTGTTTACCCTTCCCATCCCTTCCTATCCTACCCCCCCAATTCTCCCCCCTCCGCAAGTTGTAAAGTTCGTTTTCGACATGACAAATTGTACTTTACATTGTTGCAACAGGTCCACCTGTATCCTTATTTAAACTACTTGTTTTTCCCCTTCCCTTCCACAAATTATACCGACATCAAATACAATGAAAGCAGGGGTTATATTGTGGGGGAGGTACATACAAAGCAACAAAGAAATAATCTTATAATTGCGTTAGAAACAAATGCATGAAAGAAAAAAAACATTTAAAATACATACCTTAGGGTTCGTTTTCCTAACATCACCTTATCTGGCCTTTTCTGCTTGACTCATACATATACTAGATATTGCAAATAAGGGAAATCATGGGGCCTATGTTCTTTGGGCTTGGCTTACTTCACTTAATATAATTTTTTTCCACGTCTTTTGATTTCCTAACAAATGGGGCAATGTCACTCTTTCTGATTGAGGCATAAAATTCCATTGTGTATATATCCCACATTTTCTTTATCCATTCATATACTGAAGGGCATCTCGGTTGGTTTCAGATCTTAGCTATGGTAAATAATGCTGCAATAAACATAGTTGTGCTGGTAGCTTTAGTGTGGTCTTGTTTGTAAACATTTGGGTAAATGCCCCAAAGTGGGACTGCTTGATCATAGGGGAGCTCTATGTGGAGTCTTTGAACCTACAGACCTATAGCCATCTAATCTTTGATAAGGGAGCTAAAAAAGTAGAATGGAAGAAAGACAGCCTTTTCAGTAAATGGTGCTGGCAAAATTGGTTAACTACTTGTAGAAAACTAAAGCTACATCCTTTTATATCACCCTGCACCAGAATCAACTCCAAATGGATCAAAAACCTCGGAGTCAAACAGACACTCTGAAAACATTACAGGATGGAATAGGAGAAACCCTAGGTCTCCTTGGCTCAGGCCGAAATTTTTTAAATGGAGACCTGGAAACACAACAAATCAAAGAAAAGTTGGACAAATGATATTGCATGAAGTTGCAGAGCTTCTGCATGGTAAAGGACATAGCTAGCAAGATCAATAGAAAGCCCACGGATTGGACCAAGATCTTCACTAGCAATACAACGGACAATGGTCTCATATCTAAAATATAATTGGAGCTCAAAAAACTAAATCCCCCAACAACAAATGCTCAAAGAAACAACTACCCAATTAATAAGTGGGCGAAAGACTTAAAGAGAAACTTCTGTGAAGAAGAAAGAATGATGGCCAATAGACACATGAAGAAATGCTCAACCTCCCTAGCCATAAAAGAAATGCAAATCAAAACAACATTGAGATACCACCTCACCCCAGTTAGAATGGCAAAAATCAAAAACTCTAACAACAACAGATGATGGAGGGGATGTGGACAGAAGGGAACCTTACTTCATTGTTGGTGGGAGTGTAAATTTTTTCAACCACTTTGGAACGTAGCATGGGGGTTCCTCAATAGACTCCCTACTGCTTTCTTTTTAAGTCTTTACACAACCATACCACTCTGGGTTTCTTATGATCAATTCATGTCAGAGTTCTTTATGATATGAAGCACCATCTAAAAGGTGACAGGTGATTCAATGATGGTGGCAAGTGAAAGTCTTTGATTTAATAGAACTTTATGCATTTCAGTTGGTCATGTGCACTTCATTTACAAGAAATGGTGAGGCATATGATTACAAAAATTTCATAATTGTTCATGATCTGTAACCTGTACTTTGGGTGAATAATCAGGGATTTGGAAGGAATTATCATACGAACAAAAAAGTTAGAGACAAGAAAATGTAGAGAAAAAAATTGGCTGTCTGGATTGGAGACAGGATAAAATATTAGTGTTCCTAGTGAATTATCAATAAAAACATATTGCAAGAGAGGAAGATTTTATTAGTCAAGCAGACAGGATGGCCTCCTTTGTGGATATCAGGCATCCTCTTTCATTAGCTACCATTCTTCTTACCCAAAGAGCTCTTACAAAATGGGCATTGACGCAGAAGAAAGGTTATATCTGAACTTGGCAATCTAAGCGTTTACTCATCAAACTGACCTGACGTTGGCCATCTGTAAATGCTCAATCTGCTTGCAATAGAGAAAGATATATTTTTTTCTGTGGCTATAACAAAATCCTGGATACTGGATAATTTAAAATGGAAAGAAGTTTACTTCTCTCACTTCTTTTTGTGGAGAGGCAGAGTCCATAATGTTGGTACCAGCATCTGCTTGGCCTCTGATGAGGGATTCATGCTGATATACCACAAAAGAAAAGGGAACGGGAAATGGAGAGCATTAGGCCTCACCAGACTCTTAGTATACCAGTGCTTTAATCTTGGATTTCTTGGTATCCAGACCTGTGTTAAACATACTCAAGCTATTAATACCCTGTACAATTGCTATTTTTATAGCAGTTCAGACTATGACAGGAAGGAAAAAAGTAAAAAAGTAATTTACCTTGTTCTTTTGGAGGGATAGTTTGTGTTTTATTATCGCTAGGATAATTGTATCATATTAGATAGAATTATGATCTTTTTATTTATGTGAGTATCATGATTGATGGAAATTGACACAGTTTCTAAGAAATGAAGGAATGGATTTGAAATAATATTATGTTAATACCAGGCATTTCTAGGAGAAACTAGTGGATTGAATTGGTGGGTTGAATTATGTAAATCACCCTCCTTAGTGTGGACAGACAGCATCCACCCATTCTGCATCAGAATAGAACAAAATACTGTGGAAATCTCAGTTTTGTATTTAAGCTGAAAGATCAGTTTTCTTATGCAATTGGGCTTAGAATTATTATGTTGGCATTCCTTTTTCTTAAGGATTTGGGATGTGATTAAATTAATAACCCCCTTTTTTCGGGGTCCTCAGTATAGAGGTGAGGATACTTCTAGGATCAAAAATTATATGAGCCTTTCATAAATAAATATACATACATTATATATATATATATATAATGTTTGTTTTGCTATCTGAAATACTCTGATTAATACAAGAAGCCACCAGACTCTTATGATTGGACAGAATTTTTTGATTCTATGAAGGAAATAACATATTGGGTTGGATACCAATGACTCATGTCTACAATCCTGTCTATGCAGAAGACAGCTCTGTCACTGTTTGAAAGCTGACAGTAAGACTATTATATCTAAGTAACCACCAAAAAGTCAAAAGTGGTGATCGTGCTCACCTGATAGAGCACCAGCCACAAGCAAAAAAGCTAAGGAACAGCATCGAGGCCTTGAGTTTAAATCCCAGAACTGGCATATGCACATACACATGCACAAACACAAATACTTCTCTCCAACACAAAAAAGTAAATTTTATATTTATGTTCTTTGATATATTAAAATAGAGTCTTCTCTCACCAATTAGTCTGCTTCTATAGTTTTGGACTATAATGAACTATAATAAATCATTCTTCCTTCTTTCCATTTCTTCTACCCATTCCTTAGTTACTGTTAGTGATGACATCTTAATTTATTGGCATATTGAGGGATGATGGTATGACTGACTGGAGAGGCTAGTAAACAAAGATATTTAGACTTTTTACAAAGGTATTTACTATTTTATAAACATGTTCTGCTTATACATATATATGAATATCATATATATATGAATAACTTGGAATGCATCTACATCAAATTATAGACAATTTTATATTAACGAAAAAGCAACAGTTACATATTACACTAAAATTTAAAATATAAGTTCTTATTTCTACTATTGTGTGTTTTCTATAATACTCTCCTTGTTTATTAGCATTCTACTACTTTGTAATTCATCAGCATCTACAAATCATCAATAATGACTTTCCAAAAATAAACTAGACATTGGGTTGTGATTAACTTTGGAAACATAGAATATTCATGAGTTATTCTATTGCCATTCTTATGTATGTAAAACTCTGTTAATTACTAGTTTTGGAAAAGTAATTGACTAGGTCATTCAATCTGAACATATGTTTGATGGTTATTAAAATCAGACACATGTCTACCGAATTCAAATATCCAATTTCCATTAAAATTAAAACAGGAAATCACCCTCCTATTCATAGCATAATTGTACTTTGTTTTTAAAGTGTATCATCATAGTCAGAGTAACAGTTTTGAATGCGAAAGGTTTTTTACAATATTCAGAATCATGGTTGTGCTTTGTCTTATAATCTACTTATCAAAATGTACCGTCATCTTGTAAGAGTAAATTCTCTCCTAAAATTCCACAAATGCTCAAACAATTTGATCGTGAGGTCTCAATATGAAATAAATAATATTTATAATTAGTATATTCATCATGGAAGAAAATATTGCCAGTGAATTAATGTCAGAATAAGATGAGTAATAATAAAAGACTGATGCTTTGATTGGAAAGATAGAAATCTGACTGAAAGCTCTTGCCTTGAATGCTCCCACTCTACAGCCATAAAAGGAACGTAGGAATAAAAATGTGATTAGAATAATGTCATCTTGCCCATTCATTAACTATTAACCCCTAGTGTCCTATGAATACTAGGACAGAATGCGCCAATTCATTTATTCATCTGTCAAATAATTTTTGAATACCTGTTACTTATTATGGTAGATCATGAAAACACAAAAATGAATAAGCTGAAAAAGAAAGCCATGATTTGTAGGCTGCTTTTAAGACTCTTGAAATAATTATTATAGAATGAAATTCATTGTGTTAAAAAAATAAAAATGTATACAAAGCTGACAGAATTGAAAATGAACCCTAATGAAAATAAATGACTTAATGAAAATTGTAAGAGGAGAATAGATTTTAAGAAAGATAAGTACTAGATAAGTCAGGTCTTTCTTGGTCACATTAAGCACTCTGAATTTTATCCTGAAAAATTAAAAATTTTAATAAATCAGAGATATGTGAGTGTGTGTGTGTGTGTGTGTGTGTGTGTGTGTGTGTGTGTGTGTGTGTGTGTGTGAGGGCACATGTACATGAACTGGTCCTGAGGCTTGAATTCAGGGTGTGGGCACTGTTTCTGAAAGGAATCTTACCCTTCCTTAATCAATAGAATCCCATCTTATTTTTTTTTTGGGGGGGTCCAGTCGTGGGGCCTGAACTCTGGGCCTGGGCACTGTCCCTCAGCTCTTCAGCTCAAGGCTAGTGCTCTACCACTTGAGCCACAGCGCCACTTCCGGCTTTTTTCTTTTTGCTTATGTGGTGCTGAGGAATCGAACCCAGGGCCTTGAGCATGCAAGGCAAGCGCTCTACCACTGAGCCACCTTCCCAGCCCCTAGAATCCCATCTTTCACATAGAAAAAAAATTAAGTCAGGTTGCATTATTTCTGCTTGATTAGAAAATTAGAATCAAAACCTAATGATGGTTTTGACATAGAATGCTCTTAAAATTTCTTTTTCTGAGGAAAATGCATATATATATGCATATGTATTTATGTTGCCTGTTTATATGTATATGGAAGGATGCACATTAAGAGAAAAAGACAACAAGGAGCAGAGGGAGAAATGATACAAATATACAGATGTGCAAACAGTGTTTATATTCCTATAGATTATATGAAAAGTATATCCCATAGTTGAGATTCTATTAGATTTATAACATTATGTTAATAATGTAGTATTTGACATAAAAGTACATATAATAAAACACTTGTAAATAAAAGGAATAACATGGTTCATATTAAATTATTATTCTTTTCTTTTTTTCTTGTGTGAGAGAAACCCACAATTGAAATAGCATTGATGTCCATAGTACTGTAAATTCAAAGATCAAGAAATATAATGAGAACACCAAAAATTCAAAATACATGTATAGTAAAATGGTAGTTGCATCTTGAAGTAAATGTATTAGTTGCTTAGGTAAAAGTATAAAAAGGAGTTATTCTGAGCAGCAGATGAAAGTGATTAAAGCCAATGGTTGAAAAGGTATTTGAATATAACTGGCATGGTTCTCATTCTAGGTAATTGTTTCTGTAAATGGAGTGGAGTTTCTTGCTTACATTTTGAAAATAATTCTTTTTAAACAAAACTGTAACTATTTATGATTGTTATTCATTATGATTTTTCAATTTCAAGTATGCCATTTCTTTTACCATATTAAATAGGTTAAAGAACCCTAAAAATCATGTACAAATTTTATTATTTCTAGAAATACAGAATTCAGTGAAAATCTCTGAAAATCTGATTAATAGGTCAAATGTTATTCTCTATTATGATATTGTAAGTCATTGAAAAATAGGCAATCTCATATTTCTTTCAAAATACAGTAAAATGTTGATGTAAAATTATTTTGTATGTAAAATCTGCAAAAAAACTTCCAACATGATTCAAGTTTCAGAAAAGTTTCTTATGTTCCCTGCAGCATAAAGAAGGTAATTTACCATGATACAAACATCATTATTTGGTCAGATATATTAACAAACAACACCTTTGGGTGCAACTAATCTATTCAATTCCTGCTACTGTTGATTAGAATATCTGTCTAAATGAAATTCACTAACAAAATGTAATAATATATGATACTGTCTTTTGTTTATTTAATATGAAGCAATTACCACTATTCATTCCATCAATCATGATTTTCTGGGAGTGATTTTGCCTCTTTTGTTCAAAATAAGCAAGGCCATTTGTCATATTTTATAATTGCTTAGTGCTATTATTTACTCTGAGTTAGAAAAGTTGTGACTTAAATAGGAAGCATACAACCTTATTAATCAAGCTTGTTTAAGATATGTATGATTATTAATTCAGAAAAAGAAAAGATGTTATAAATGAAGACATTAGTTTAATTTCTGTATCAAATTGGTTAATTATAACATTCATGTGAAATATTCTATGCAAATATTTTCCACTAGATATTAAAATATTCCTTATTTAATAATGTTTGGACTTCCAAAAAGCAGTTGATCTGCAATCACCTGAATGTTAATTATATCAAGAAAATTTCACATTAATTACTTAACTCTTATTTCTGTCATGCCTTTTTACTGTGGCCTCTTACATTTTGCATTCTCATTTTTTATTTCCCTGAAAGTATGTATTTCCACATATAATAAGTACTCATTTATACCTCAACTATATAAATTTTCTAAATCTATTTTCTAACATTTTTATTTGCAAATGTAACTGCACCAGTTACATTGCAATATTAAGACATGTGCACCATATATATTGATCTACCCCCACCTGCTACCTTAGAAATCCTCCTTCTTAGCCTAGCCTTTCTAACAGTTTTTGGTGGTTTTCACTGTGCTATTTTCATGCATTTGTATAATGTACCTTTATAGTAGTTATCCTGGAACACCCTCTCATTTTCCCTCCTGTCTACCCTACGTGTTGTTTTACTTGCAGATAGTCTTTTTTCAAATACATGTATACTGTACATGTATGGAGTCTACTTATGGATGAAATACGTGTAGTATTTGACTTTGTGTACTTGGCTTGTCTCACTTAACAGCTTTTTGATATTTAGATTGGAATTTCAAAATCACCAGCTTCTTTTTCAGACTTTAAATTGACATGGTGTAATTCTTTCATCTTCCTTTGCCATTGTGATAAACTTCCTTAATAAATAGAAACATTATCATATATGATGTCATATATATTACCTTCTATGAAAAATATATATGCATATATATGACCTCCAGTGATGAGTCATTGAAATACATATGTAGTTTAAGACGTAAACTACATTTGTGTCGATATATATTTTTAAAGTATTTTTTTGCCCAGATTTATTATAAACAATGGACATACAATAGTGTTGTCATTAAAACAGATATAGGATTACCTATATGTTGAATACCACTAGCAAATTTCAGAAAATAACCATATAAGCCATCATGTTATGATTTTCCCTCTTTGGTCAATTATAATTGAAAACACATATTATTTGAACTTGCTGTTCATAAGACTAGAAAATTTTATTATTATTAAGATCATTATCAAATATTATTCCTGTTAATTCACAGGCACTGGAGGGAATATTTCTTATAATTGGAAATTACTTAAAGGACCCATTTCTGACCTTCTTTCTAAGTCTTATATTAAGGGTGTATGTTGAGAATCTCATCTTGCACCTGGAAGCATATTTATCACAAATAAATACTGGGTGAATATCCCTTTCATATTCATTCCTGTAATCATTCTCATTTTTAAGATAGCAACATAGAAGCTATGATCTTCCAGGCAGCTGCCAAAAGGCAGCATTTGAATAGGAAATGGGGAAACGAATCAAAAACGTGCACACACAATCTTACAGAGGACAAGCCGAGCAAAAGTTTGAGAGCACCAAAAGCTGTATCCAGGCTGTGGGGCAAATGTTGTATGAACTACTCTGAAATGTCTCAGATTGTCATAATCAGTGACTTCAATCTTAGAAAAATAATAAAAATTAATCAAACAAATTAATAACCAAAACCAAAAAAGCACAGTACAGATAAGGCAACCATGACATACTGTAATCAATTTGGTCTCCAGATACTGATTCTAAGGCAGTAGCAATATATGAATTCATTCCAGAAAAACTAGGTAAATTAAGGGGTTTAGTGGCTTGGGAGAGAGAGGAAGAATGTTTAGGAGAGTGATGTTGATCATGATTCCTCGTGGTAAAACTCTGATATCTGAAGTTGAAATCTCTTTTGTACTATTACTTAAAGGAAACAACATCAAACTAAGATATTTATTGAATTAAGATATAGCACACTGGTATTAAAGAAAATAATATAAATATGAGATATGACAAAGTAAGTCTATCAATAGAAATTATGAATAGGAATCTGAAGAAAATCTGGAAATTAAGAATATAATATTGAATTGAAAATTAACTGTACTGATCTGATTCAATAGTAGATGACCAATCAGAAAAAACTCATTAAACTGGGACTTTTCATAGGATTTTTGATATTACTAAAATAAAAGAGGAAAAGAAGGGCTGGGATGTAGCTCAGTGGCAAAGCGCTTGCCTAGCAAGTGCAACGTCCTGGGTTCGATCCCCAGTACCAAAAAAGAAAAGACAAAAAAAATACAGTTAAAAAAAAAGAGGAAAAGAAAAATCAGGAAGAAAAAGAGGGTAACCTAAGGGACATGTGGGTCACTATTAAGCAAAACATATATGGTGAGAGTTCACAAAGGAGAAAAAAGTGAAAATGATAGAGCATCTACTTGAAGAAATAATGATTGGAAGTTTCAAAATCTGATTATAGAAATACACACATAAGTCCAAGATGATTAAATAACTCCAACAAAAATAAATCTAAAAGAATTACACTTAAACACATTACACAGAAACTTCACCTGCCACTAACATACAGAATCATGGAGGAAGCAACAGAAAAGAGACTTTTCACATTCAAGGAAGGTTTTATTAGACCACCAGCTGATTTATCACTAGAAACCTTCTGGCTAGAAGTTAATGGGATGATATATTTGAAGCACTGGTAGAGAAATTTGACAGCCAAGAAAACTCTATATTAAAAATGTACTCCTTTAAAACTTAAGAAGAAATTGAAAGCTAAGAAATTGATAACCACTAGAAATTCTGTAACAAGTCATATGGCTTAATGTATTGTGAAACAATCAATAGAAGCACAAAATTATATATTATAAACATCATAAATATAAACAGCATATATAAACATAAGATCCAAACATATTATAAAATAGTCAACAGAACAATTATAAATCTTGTTTAGAATTATTTATAAAAGTATAAGAAAATAATTAGGAACTGATTCAAAATAAAATAGTACAATTTATTTTTATCAATAATACAAATAGAGAAATCAGAAATGCAATAATATTTCATGTAACTAAATTTAAGCTTTTTAACTATTTGAAAGTTATTTTCATGCAATGTTAAACATACAGAAAATATCTATATAATACACCCCCAAATTAGAAGAAAATTAAAACGTATTACATTGAAATATATAAATACAAAAAATACACTAGAGAAGTCAATAAAACAGTTTCCACGGGATAAAGAATAGCTATTAGAGAAACAGAAAACAGTCAATGAAAAGAGAAATTTCTTCCCAATCAATAAAGAGAAGAAAGTGATATTTCAGACACATGCAAACTTAGAGAAAAGAAATAGCAAAATATATCAGACAACACAGACATAGAACAAAAGTTGTCACAATATAAACAAACCGGACTCTCTAGTATGATACATTTCTTTTCTCTTCTTTGTTCCAGAATTTTTTACTTTTAAGCAGAAACAGTCAGATAAGTTGATGTTAGGTGAAATGAGCCTCAAGATCAGGACTCAATTTTTTTTCTTTCTTGCTATTATTTCTAACATATTTATTTACTTAATTATTTTAATTTTTTATTGTGAGAATACCGTACAGAGGAGTTACAATTACATGGGCAAGATAATGAGTATATTTCTTATCAAGCATTGTTGCCTCCTCTTTGTTTCCCCTTCCCACCCCTTCCCATACTCCCCATACCTCCACCCACCTTATCCTCTCCCCACCACCAAATTTGTAAAGTTCGTTTTTCGACATAACGACTTGTATATCTCATTGTTGCAATGGGTCTAAATGTATCCCTAGTTAAACAATTTGTTTTTGCCCTTCCCCTCCACAAATATACCAACATCAAATACAGTGAAAGAAGAGGTTGTACCGTGGGGGAGGGACATAAAAAACAACATAGAAATCATCTTATAAATATGTTAGAAACAAGTGCATGAAAGAAAAAAAATCTAACATATTTATAAGATGATTCCGTTGTTGCTTTCTATGTCCCTCCCCCACAGTTTAGCCCCTGTTTTCACTGTTTTTGATGTTGGTATAATTTGGGGAGGGAAGGAAAAAAATAAATCATTTAAATAGGGTTACATGTGGACCCATTGCAACAATGAGTTGTACAAGATGCTATGTTGAAAAATGAACTTTACAACTTTGGGGGAGGGGAGTTGGATGGGCAGGCATGCTAAGGGTAATCAAAGAGGAGGCAACAATGCTTGATAAGGAATGTACTCATTACCTTGCTCATGTAATTCTAACCCCTCTATACATTATTTTCACAATAAAATACTCAATATTAATACATATTATGAATAATAAAGAAAAGTTACAAAAGATATATTTATAAGAAAAGCTTGGTACTGGCACATGAACAGAGCTGACGACTAATGGAATAGAATTGAGGACCCAGACATGATCCCACACGCCTATGGCCACCTAATCTTTGATAAGTGAGTCAAAATCATCAGATAGTTGGAAGAAAGACACCCTCTTTAACAAATGATGCTTGCAGAATAGAATGATGTATTTCTATTTGTTTTAGCTCAACTTGTAGAATACATGCTTTCAAGATTGAGGCCCTTTGATCAAACCTGAGTTCTCCAAAAAGAAAGTCAAGTTTTTGAGAAACAAAAATAAATATATGTATTTAATATAATAATATTTATATTTGTGGGATAAACATAGGAATACTTTAAAAATTCAGGCAATAAGCCACAAAGTTGTATGAGACTGTACTATCTCAATTTCAGACATAGATAAAGTAACTAGACAGATCAATATGAAAATAGAAGGGATTAATAACAGTAAGAATGGATTGGACCTCTGAGACATATGCAAAACAAGCTCCAACAAAGAACAGCAGAAATCATATACCCCAAGTTCCACTATGAAGAATGTATAAGACCTCAGAGTTTGTCTCAGACATATACTAGTTATTGCAAATAAGGGAAACCGTGGGACCTATGTTATGTCGAAAAGCTAACTTTAGAACTTTGGGGGTGATGGTAAGGGAAAATAAAGGAGGAGGCAACAATGCTTGATTTAAAAATGTATTCATTTCCTTGCTCATGTAATTGTAACCCCTCTGTTTGGTATTTTCACAATACAAAAAACTTATTAATAAAAAAGACCTGAAAGTTTAAGTTATTTAAGTCTAGAATTATACAAAGCATTTTTCTCACCACAATTAGTAATCAAAATTAATAGTAGAAGGTAAATTAAATATCTATAAATATGTAAAAGAGAAACAATATTTAATGATAACCAAAATAACAGGAGCATCCAGTAAAGGGGAGACAAATGGGAAGTTTATAGTGGTTCACATTAAATTTTAAAAATTTCAAGCAGAATTCTATACCTATACTTCAAGAAACTACAAAGTGAACAAAACTTATGTCTGTTGACAGGAGGGAGTAACAGAAAAAGTTGATTAGAGACAATAAAATAGAAAATGGAAATGTAATAGGAAAAAAATCACATTTTTGAAAATTATTAAATAAAATTGCCAATCATTAAGTAAGACAAAGAAGAGATATGATGATTCAAATAAACTTAGAATGAAATAGCAGATATTACAAGTGATATAAACATGTTTTAAAATTATGAACAATTTTATATAGACCAATCGTAATAATCTAGCAGACAGGAAATATAATTTTCCCTCACACAGAAACTCTTCCATCTGCTGGTGGCTCATACCTGTAATCCTAGCTATTTAGGAGGCTGAGATCTGAGAATCGAGGTTCAAAGCCAGCCCGGGCAGGTAAGTCCGTGAAATTCTTATCTCCAATAAACCACTCAGAAAACAATAAGTGACACTGTGGCTCAAGCTGAAGAGCTTAGGACCAGCGCCCAAGCCCAGAGTTCAAGCCCCATGACCGACCAAAAAAAAATCTTACATCTAAGTAAAATCTAGGATCAGATAGATTCAGTGGAGAATTATATCAAGCATTTAAACAGTCAACAACAATCTTTCTCAAACTCTTCTAAAGGAATTTTTTTCATTCTCATACCCTCCTTTACTTTTCCCCTACCATCCCTTTCCTCCCCACCTTCCCAACTCCTCCCTGCTCTCCCCCACCCAAAGTTGTAAAGTTCATCTTCAACATACTTTTTTATACATCTCATTGTTACAATGGGTCATCCTGTATCCTTATTTCAGCGTTTTGTTATTTCCCATCCCCTCCCCAGATTAGAAAAATGTATGTACAAGATGCAGGACAGTGGAATCAAATACAGTGAGAACAGGGGAACTACCATGGGGGAAGAACATACAAATAAACAAAAAAAATTCACATAGTACCTTGTAAGTACATTAAAAGGAACAGCAACAAAGGTAAAACCTCTTGTGTCCCTATCTTGGGGTTCATTTTGCTTACATCATTGTTGGTGGGAATGTAAATTGTTCAACTTGGAAAATAGTATGGAGTTTCCACAAAAGACCCACATAGAGCTCACCTATGACCAGCAATCCCACTTTTGGGCATTTACCCAAACAATCACAAACAAAGCCATTATAAGGCTACCAGCACAACTATGTTTATTGCAACATTATTTACATAGCTAATATATGGAACCAACGCAGATGCCCCATAATAGATGAATGGGTCAAAAAATGTGGTGTATATATATATATATATATATATATATATATATATATATATGCATATATATAATAGAATTCTATGCCTCCATCAAAAAGAATGGCATTGCCCTATTTGTTAGGAAATGGAAAGAATTGGAAAAAATTATATTAAGTGAAGTGAGCCAGACTCAAAGAAAAATAGGTCCCTTGGTTTCTCTTATTTGCAATAACTAGTTTATGTCTAGGACAAGCAGAAGAGGTCAAAAGCTATATACATATAACCATATAACCAAAAGAATTTAAGGAAGGAAAGTACTCCAAAATCCATTTAATCATGCCAGAGTTACCTGGTTAAGCAAATCAAATAAAGACATTAATACAATCAAAAAGAATATGGAAGTAATGTCCTTGACAAGTGTTTATGAAAAAAGTCCTCATTGATACAGTAGAAAACTAAATTATAAAACATATTGAAATGATCACAAACCACAAGCCAAATTTCTTCCCTGAATGTTAGGATGATGGGGAACATGGAAATGTAAGATATTCCATCAACCAAATGAATGATGTGAGCCACAGATCATCATAGTAATCTGCATAAAAAGGATTTAATAAAATACAGCAAAACTTCATGATAAATGTACCTCAGAAGCTAAGTCTAAAATTATGTAAACATAGTTATAGCTACATATAAGGAACCCATCACCAGCCTCGCACATAGTGGAGAAAAGCAAATGTTTTCCTGTAAGATCGGAAGAAGGAAACTATGACAACCATTACTACTCTACTCTGAATATTTTCCCCTCGAAGGATCAGCACTCACTGCTGCCAGCTAAATTTCCAAGAAATACCAACTTTCCCCTCTTGACTTAGAGAGGGTCATGGTATAGATGGCCTTGGGGTAAAGGGACTGCTCAGTTTTAGGAAGGGGGTTGTCCTAGACTTTTCAGTGTCAGAATCAGCAAAGACAGGATGCAGAAGATGAGTTCCCACACTCCATATCCCTAGAGAGACATTATATACTCTACTCCTATGGGGAAAGCGGTCTATTCCACTGGGAATAAAACCACTTGACTCCCGGCTTCCCTGCCTTACAGCTTAACTAAGATTCATTTTTATTTAATGCACAAAGAGAATATTTAATTGACTCTACCCCAGTATTAGTCTCTCAATATCCAGTCTCAGTTTCTATGGTGTCTCAAAGGCTTTACTTCCACTATAATTTCCTTAATGGGGACATTTGAAGGAACATTGGCACTCTATTCTAATAGTCTATCCAGGAGGTTGACCCCTGAACCCCAGTTCCATGTATGTGACAAGCACCACACAATATCGCCTGGGCATTATAAAACTGAGTGATTTATTGTATATATGTTTATTGTAAAAATACTGTACAGAGCGGTTCCAGTTACATGAATAAGGAAATGAGTACATTTCCTATTGAGCATCGTTACCTCCTCCTTTGTTTTTCCCTTACAATCCCTTCCTGCCCCTCCTGCCACAACTCCCTACCCCCGCCCCATGTTGTGAAGTTCATTTGTAACATAACCTCTTGTACATCTCATTGTTGCAATGGGTCCACCTGTATCCCTATTTAAACAATTTGATTTTACCCTTCCCCTCACCAAATTATACCAACATCAAATAGAGTGAAAGTGGGTTATTCTTTTGGTAAGGGAGATACAAATTAACGAAAAATCACTTGGTACCTTATACATACATTAGAAACAATAGCAACAATTAAAAAACACTTGGGTCACTATGTTGGGTTTCATTTCACTTAACATCATCTTACCTGACATTTTCTGCCTGTCCAGGACATGTACTAGTTATTGCAAATAAGGGAAACCATGGGGCCTATGTTTCTTTGGGCCTGGCTTACTTCACTTAATATAATTTTTCCAAGTCTTTCCTCATTCTTCAAGGAAATAGAAGAGGCAATCCAAAAATTCATATGGAACAATAAAAGACCCCGAATAGCAAAAACTATCCTTAACAGAAAGAAAAGTGCTGGAGAAATATCAATAACAAATCAGCTTGGTACTGGCACAAGAACAGACCTCAGGACCAATGGAATAGAATTGAAAACTCAGAAATGAATTCACGTACCTATAGCTACCTAATCTTGGATAAGGGAGCTTAAAAAATTAGAATGGAAGAAAGACAGCCTCTTCATTAAATGGTGCTGGCAAAATTGGTTAATCACTTGTAGAAAACAGTGATTTTTTAAATTGAAGCAAGGCCTTATTTATTATGATCAATACTATTGGAAACTCTCATCTATAGCTTGTATATTATCTATGGGATCTGGTACTACCCCCTCTAGCAGGCGTTCCAGATTCCAGATTCATGGAAACGACTGGGGTCTTTTTGAGTCACTGTGGTAGAGTCAGGGTATAGGGCTAGCTTACATTGTTCCTTCCAGGAGCAAGATGGAGCCACTTTGACTCAGGTTTAATGAGTCCACCTTCATTGTTCTACCCTTCTAACAGCTGTCTCAGTTGTGAGGAGGAAGTAATATCCTCTTGAGGAGATAATCAAGTTCACACAGTCACCCTTCTGTTAGAGTAAGCCGGAAACTCATTCTGGAGTTTGAATCAAAGGAACTTGCAACTTCAGAGAAAGCAAAGGAGAAGAAAGTCCCAGCACACAGACCTTCAATGAACTTTACAAGATTTAAATGATAACCTCCTGGCACACAGTACCGTTTCTTTTTTCTGTTGATCAAACTTCACTTGTTAGTACTTGGCAGAATGGGTGATCCAATTATTAAATAATCAGCTTGATTCAGCTACCGTCAGATGGTCCCCAACTATACAAAATTATGCGTTGACTCTTACTCTCCCATTAAAAATTTGGATCGGTTTAAGTAGTCTGATGTATTCGATCATCCCTTCAGTTTTTTGTTTTTTGTTTTATTTTTTTTTTGGTTCGGTCCTGGGCCTGAAATCTGGGCCTGGGCACTGTCCCTCAGCTCTTCAGTTCAAGGCTAGCGCTCTACCACTTGAGCCACAGCACCACTTCCAGCTTTATTCTTTTTGCTTATGTGGTGTTGAGGAATGGAACCCAGGGTCTCAGGCATGCAAGGCAAGCGCTCTACCACTGAGCCACCTTCCCAGTCCCTAAATTCGTTGTTTTGAAATAACTTTTATAAAACCTTTGAAATTAAGTAATATCATTTTAAAATAAAATATCCCTAAAGAATAGTAATCTATGCAATCGCACCTAACTAAAACCCATACATTGCAAATGACCACATTTCAAAAACTCTTTGCCATCTGGGTATAATGTGGCTATTTTTACTTCAGAGTGAACCTGAGTTAAACTTTTTCCTTGGCCTATTAATGGGCCATGTGCCCTGCGAAAAACATGGCATCCTGATAATAATGAGCATAACTGTATTCTAACATCAATTATGGTTTATTAACTAAAATCAAGGATCCTTGCAGAAATCACTGATTCTGGGATTGAAAACTGTGTAGCAGAAATCATACAGGATGAACCTGCAGCACTTTGGGTTTCCAGAATGTAAGAAATTTATCGATAAGAGAAGAGTACACAGTGGTAGAATATGAGAAAGAGAAATCAAAAACAAATAGAAAACTTACTAAAACCAAAGTTGGTGTAAGTTAGTTTAAAGTAATGTTTGATGATAGACTAAATATAAAATAGTTATCTAAGAGTTCCTATTACTGCTATCTAAATGATTGTATAAAATCCAAATTGGGAAGAAGAGACAAGATGCCCCTGAAAAAAAGATTTAACTTATAAGAAGAAAGCATTAATAACTCCAGTTTTTAAATATGGGTCATTTCTAGACCACACTTATAGTGGCAGTGTTGAGGAAAGGAATACTATGTGCCACTCTTCAGGAGTACTCTTCAAAAATGTCTGGTATTATTTTTTAATGAGGAAATCAGAGAGAATATCACTGCCAGAGGACCCTAGGCAGTCTAACCATTTTAAGTGCAAAAGTGACATATTGGATGATACATGCGTTACAGACACATGTGTCACTAATAGGAATGATTCATTTATTGTATCAAATGTGATCTTACTCATTTTTGTTATCAACAGTAGTATAAACTGAGTAGAAGGTATATGTAAGTTCTTTTATATAAGTACTTCATATCATCTACAAATCTAAAATTGCCCTAAGATGTTAGTCACGTTTGATTAGAAATTGGAAGGAAAGAACACACCGATGACCTATTCCAAAGGAAGTTCCACAGATTCCCCATTTGACAGTCATTAGAGAGTTAATCCGTATGTAGAAATGATTTAAATTTATATTTTCAGCTTCAGATCTAATTCCTGAACTACAGGAACAGTGGCACTGTTGAAGTGATGAATAGTTAACACAACATCTAAATGGATATTACTTCTTAAAGTAGAGTTTTGACCGCCTCTTGGAGTACCAATGACATTTTAGTATTATACTAATTCTATGACAACAGTCCCTCACACTGATTCTGAAATAAATCAGACATAAACAAGAATAGATGTAAATGTAGCTCGTTGTTGGTAAGCAAGGTGGTGCTTCATTATTCATTCCATGCCTGACATATAAAAGTCATTCAGCTAAAATGTATTCACAAGAGATAAATAAACAAATGAAATACCATGAAATTAACACAGAGGTAATGCCTTGGGCTTCAGTGTCTACATAGTTTCCTATGATATCTGATAAAAGAAAATCTATTTTTTCAAAATATGAAGATATTTGTATGCAGATCTACTTGAGTATTTCGAAGTGCTGATTTTTCTTCTTGAAGGCCATGGTAACTAAACAATGAGTAAGTACTTACTTTGAAAATCACTATCATGTCATAATCATAGTTATTTCACTATTGTTTTAGCAAACAAAATGATAATTAGGGGATATCTCTTCATCTTTATGTGCCTGTATATTTGGTAATATGACCTTTGCCATTCAATTGCATTGAAATATAAATACTATTACTATATATATATATATATATATATATATATATATATATATACATATATATATATATACACACTGCAGTGTCTTATTGAATCAAATATTAAAATCACAATTACAAAAATATTAAGTTTATCAACTTAAAATAATATTCATTAAAATACCATAAGAAAACATTCCATTGTCGTCGAGTTTCATACATTGCTTTCTTTTATATTTAGTTTTAATTTTATTTTATTTTTGCTGGTCCTGGTTCTTACACCCAGATCTGGATGCTGTCCCTGAGCTTATTTATTCCATGTTAATGCTTTACAACTTGAGCCACACATACATTTCTAGCTTTTTGCTGTTTAATTAGAGATAAAAGTCTCATGAACTTTTCTGTGCAGGCTAGCTTTGAACTGTGATCCTCAGATCTTAGACCCCTTAGACCTGAGTAGCTAAGATTACAAGCGTGAGCCCGAGATGCTGCATGCTTTCTTTTTAGTTTTAATGACATAAGCTATTCCATTCACTAATAAATCTTTCCTTCTAGAAATACTACAACCTTTGAAAAAATAATTTTATTCAAAAATTGAATACAAAATTATTCAGGTATTTGTTCATAATGACAATTGAAGCTACATTGTATGTCCTAATGTGGTAACATTGGGGTAGCATATTTCTATGAAAAAATTAATATGGTCTATGGAAGCAATGATAATATGGACCATAGGGAGAGTCCAGGAGGATGGCGGAGAAGAAGTTGGAGTCTAAGTAAGCTCTCACATAGAAAGCAGTTTTAGAGTTCCAGTGAACAGTCCTAAGTCAGAGAATTACACCAAGTGTGCCATCACAGGACAGAGAGTTAGGCCAGAGAAGGAAACCCATGCAAGAAGACACTTCTGAGCACTTGCCAATAGCCACCGTGGCGGCCGCAGCTGTGGCGTCAGCGGGCGAGTACAGGAGCCATACCTGAGCAACAGAGAGTCCGGAACAAAGGAGCCAGACGCAGCAGGCGAGGGGAATCTACTCAAAACCAGCAAGAACCGACAAGGAGCAGACATCTTCATCCTCCAGTTCGCAGACTAGAGACGATCCAGGAATTAAGACTCCGCCTGAGTAGAAGCCTGATGTCCTCACTTCTTCTCAGGGAGCAGAGGAGGGATGGCCACCCCTACCATCCCCAGCACCGGTGAACTCCATCTTGGATACTGACAAAGCTCGAAGGAGCTGCTAGCTCCAAGTCAGGCCTTGGAATAAAAGGAGTCATTTAGCAGGTCACAAGAACTTAAAGGCGGCGTGACCTGCCAGACTCAGCTCCACCCAGGGAAAAGTCACCCAGCTCAGGCGCCAGCCCTAGGAGTGGGTTTCTTCACTGGGTAATCAGAGCCAGAGGCTGCCTCTCCCTCTAGCAGCCTCGACAAGCAATTGAAAATCAGTAAACAGAAACCCTGAGAATGGCCCCATGCTTGGCTCTGTGAAGTTTGCACAAACTAGCCCCAAAAAAGCTACTGTCTGTTGAAAGGCCTCAACTCTACCCAGAACATAGCATCATAGCTGCATCCCCTTCTTCTGTGATACTCAAAGCAGATCTGCCTCCCAATGAACTAGCCTGGGAGGAGGATCGTCAAATCCTGAGTAAAGGAGAGCATTTTTCTCCCTGTTAGAACAAACTGACTTAAGAAACCAACCAAGCCACAGAAACACAAGCAGACCAGAGACTCCAACAAGAGGCTGGTTAAGGACACACGGGAGATACAGGATTTTTCCCACTCCTCCCAAAAAAATCAAAGTAGTTTTTTTTTGTCTCTTCTTCTTCTTCTTCTTCTTCTTCTTCTTCTTCTTCTTCTTCTTCTTCTTCTTCTTCTTCTTCTTCTTCTTCTTCTTCTTCTTCTTCTTCTTCTTCTTCTTCTTCTTTTCTTCTCAACTTTTATTTTTGGTACCTTATATAAAAATTTTTTTTGTTTTCTAAAACTTTTTTAAATCTTTAATCTTTGCCCTTTTTGACAAAAAAATTGTTTTCCAGAAACTTTTTTTTCCTCTTATAATTTTTATTTTAGAGATACGTGAGTGTGTGTTTTCCTTTCTTTTTTGGTCTTATATCTCTTTTTTTTCTTTTTTCAATTATCTTTTTGTTTTTGTTTAGCTCTACTGAACTTCTCAACTTTTTCTTCTTCCTTTCTCATCCTTTTTACCTTCTCCGCTATTTCGTTCTTCTTTATGTGACTTAATTCTTGTCCTGCACATCCTAAGAAAACCCATAGTTGACTATTAGGCCCTATCCCCTATTGTGTACACACTTAATCCACAAATTTATTGCTCAAGTCAAAACCTCTAAGACATAAATCCCTCAATAGCAGAACTACCTCTTTAAACCTATATAATATTTTAAGCATTTTTATTTTTAAGTTTTTCACATCTCCTTTATTTCCCTTCCCTTCTGTCAATAAATTCATGTTCTTATCTAAACAGATTGTTATCGATTCTACATAATTTTATTTTTACCTTTCTATTTTTTTCTGGTCTCTTTTCTTTCCCATTCCCTTTCTTCTTTTTTTCTCTCTCTCTACTTTCATCCTACCCAACCTATTTCCTGCTTTGAGATTAGGATTTAAATAACTCTCCCTGAGCCTCCCCACATCAATCTATTCCTATTTTTTTACCCACATCTCGCCCTAACCCTAATAATTTCTGGTCTTCCAAATTCTTCTTTGCAGTTCGTAGCCCATTAACGTATAGTTGTTTGATGTTGAATAGCTGTATCTGTTGAACTAGCCTGTATCTGTAGACTATTGACTGTGCAAATTCAGACTTGGGTTGATGCTTGCCTTAAGATAGTGTTCTAGCACAAATCTGGTGCTATTTTCATCTCAAATAGGCAGAGTAAGCCGGAAAAACACAAGAAAAATGGCAAATCCAGGTATCTCAATTCCCAAACTTGATAATCAGGGGACAGAACAGATAATGAATAATCCAGAGGAGAATTCCCAAATAGCTCAACAAACACTGCTGGCAAACATGATAAATCAAAAGACTGAAAGCATACAAAGGACTCTGTATGAGCATGATAGGGAGAGAGAGGAGGCAATGCAAAAGTTTAAACAGCAATATCATAAGCATGAGGAAGCTACTCAAAAACTGATACAGGATTTGCATGAGCAGCTTGAGAATACTGAAAGAGAAAGGCAGGAATGGCGTGAACAGGCTGAGAACACTAAAAAGAACTACAGGACTCCCACGAATGGGAGAAAGCTAATCAAAGAATAATACAGGAATTGAGAGAACAGGAAGAGAGTACACAAAGATCTCTAAAGGCATTCATGGAATCCATTAACGAAGAGCTGAAGGAAGTCAGGGAGACCACACAGGGAATGCTGAATGGAACCCAACAGAAGGAATGGGAGTCCAAGGAAACCATAAGCAATCAAATAAGGGATCTGAAAATAAACACTGAACATCAAATTAAGGAAGTAAAGAAGTTCATACAAGATGTAAAAGAAAGCTTCAACAAAGAATTTGAAGCCATCAAAGCCGACCAATTGGAAGGAAAAGAGATAAAAAACAAAGTAGAGAGTCTTGACAACAGGTTAGACCATGCAGAAGATTGAATCTCAGGGATTGAAGACAGCCTAGATATTATAGAGAAAGAACATACAACCATCCAAGACAAGTCCAAGAAATATGATGGATCTATCAAACACTTGGAAGACAGCACCAGAAGGCTTAATCTAAGGATAATGGGTGTAGAGGAGCACCTAGGAACAGAAGTTAATGGCCTAGGAAATTTGTTTAACAGGATCGTAGCAGAGAACTTCCCAAACATGCAAAAAGATAGGCCTATTCAGATACAAGAAGCTTTTAGAACTCCAAAACAGACCAGACCAAAATAGGACATCCCACTGTCACATTATAATCCACACAGGATCAACTCAGAAGAAGGAAAAGATCCTTAAAGCTGTCCAGGAGAAAAGATTAATCACCTATAAAGGAAAACCAATTAGAATCACCTCAGATTTCTCAGCAGAGACAATCAAAGCAAGAAGAGCCTGGAATGATGTATGCCATGCCCTAAAAACAAACAACTATCAACTAAGAATACTGTACCCAGCTAAACTCTCCTTCATAACTGAAGGCCAAATAAAAACCTTCCATAGCAAAGAAAAATTAAAACAATACATCTCCACCAAGCCAGCCCTACAAAAGATTCTTAAAGATGTCCTACGCATAGAAAACAAACAAGACCACAATAAAGGTCAAGAAACTGCACCCAAACTGAGAATCAAAGAACCATAGGAAGAACCCAGTTTTTGCAACCCCAAAGAAGGTGGATAACATGGCAGGAACTCCCAAAAGCTCTCAGTCCTCTCTCTTAAAGTTAATGGTATGAATTCTCCAATTATGCCACATAGACTGTCTAGTTGAATTAAACAACAAGACCCCTCAATCTGCTGCCTTCAGGAGTCACATCTTGACTGTAAAAACAACACATTTTCAATCTTAAAGGTTGAAACAAAATCTACCAAGCAAACAGCCCTCATAAACAGGCAGGAGTTGCAATCCTAAGATCAGATTAAATATACTTCAAATTAAAATTCGTGAGAAGAGATAAAGAAGGTCGCTACATACTAATTAAGGGATCTCTCTTTCAGGAGGATATTACAATTCTAAATATCTACTCTCCAAACAATGGAGCACCCAAATTTATCAAAGAAACACTACTTTCGATGAAATCCCGTATAAATCAAAAGACATTAATTGTTGGGGATTTTAACACACCACTCTCCCCACTAGATAGATCAACTTGGCAAAACTCAACAGGGAAACTGCGGATCTAAACAGATGCATAGATCAACAAGATTTTACAGATATCTACCGAACAATTCACCCAGCAGCATCAGAATACACGTTTTTCTCAGCAGCACAAGGAACGTTTTCTAAAATATACCACATTTTAGGCCACAAAGCAAACTTGTCTAAATTCAGAAACATTGAAGTTATACCTTGCATCCTCTCTGACCACAAGGGAATAAAATTAGAACTCAACACCAAAAGCCACCTAAGAAAGTGTGGCATCATATGGAGGCTGAACAACACACTGTTGAATCATGAGTGGGTCATGGAAGAGATTAGAAAGGAAATTCAAATGTTCATGCTATTCAACATAAATGAACACACAAATTACCAGCTCCTCTGAGACACAGCAAAAGCAGTAGTCAGAGGCAAGTTTATAGCTCTGAGTTCCTACATTAACAAATTGGAGAGATCTGAAACCAACAATTTAATGACACATCTAAACCTCATTGAAAAAGAGCAGCAAGATAAACCCCTAACCAGTAGACAGAAAGAACTAATTAAAATTAAATCAGAATTAAATGAATTAGAATCCAAAAAAACTACAGAAAGAATCAACAAAACAAAGAGTTGGTTCTTTGAAAAAATTAACAAAATTGACAGACCCTTAGCAAATCTTATCAGAAAAAGAAGTGAACACACCCAAATAAATAAACACAGAGATGAGAATGGAAACATAACCACGGAAACAACCAAGATTCAAAACATTATAAGGGAATACTTCTCAAAACTTTATGCTAATAAGTTTGAGAACTTGACAGAAATGGAACTTTTCCTAGCAAATATTCACATGCCAAAACTAAACCAAGATGAGTTAAACCAGATTAACATGCCCATATCAAGCATTGAAATAGAAACAGCCATAAGAGACCTTTCAGCCAAGAAAAGTCCAGGACCAGATGGTTTTACAGCGGAATTCTACAAGGCCTTCAAAGCAGAGCTCACACCAATACTCCTCCAACTCTTTATTGAAAGTGAAAGAGAACGTTCACTACCGAACACATTCTATGAAGCCATCATAACCCTCATCCCAAAACCAGGCAGGGACTCATCAAAGAAAGAGAGCAATAGACCCATTTCTTTGATAAACATTGATGTAAAACTTCTCAACAAAATTTTGGCCTACCGACTTCAACAATTCATCCAAAAATTCATAAACCATGAACAAACAGGATTCATTTCAGGGATGCAAAACTGGTTCAATATACACAAATCAATTAATATTATTCATCACATCAACAGGAGCAAGAATAAGAACAACATGGTTATCTCAATAGATGCAGAAAAAGCATTCGACAAGATCCAATACCCTTTATGATGAAGGTTTTGGAAAAATTAGGAATCCATGGAACATTCCTCAATACAATAAAAGCTGTATATGACAAACCTACAGCCAGCATTTTACTTAATGGTGAAAAACAAAAGCCATTTCCTCTTAACTCAGGAACAAGACAAGGATGTCCACTCTTTCCACTTTTCATCAATCTACTATTAGAATTCCTAGCTACAGCGATAAGACAAGATGCAGACATAAAGGTGATCCAAATATGGAAAGAAGAAATAAAACTCTCCCTCTTTGCAGACGACTTGATCTTGTATTTAAAGAATCCCATAGACTCCACTCCCAAATTACTCAAGCTGATTCAAAACTTTGGCAAAGTAGCAGGTTATAAAATTAACCCACAAAACACAATGGCTTTTCTTTTTTTTTAATTTAATTTTATTTTATTTGAGAATATACTGTACAGAGAGGTTACAATTACATTGGCAGGATAATGCATACATTTCTTACCAAGCATTGCAGCCTCCTCCTTTGTTTACCCTTCACCTCCCTTCCCAGCCTCCCCCATCCATTCATACCCCCCTCCCGCCGCACACCGACATTGTAGAGCTTGCTTTGACATGACATTTTGTAAAACTCCTTGTTGCAACAGGTCCACCTGAATCCTTAAACGACTTGTTTGTCCCCATCTCCTCCACATGTTATACTGACATCAAATATAGTGAAAGAGGGTGTTACACTGTGGGGGAGGGACATACAAAGCAACAAAGAAATAATCTTATAAATGCGTTAGAAACACATGCATGAAAGAAAAAAAACATTAAAATACATAATTAAGGGTTCGTTTTCCTAACATCACATTATCTGACCTTTTCGGATTGACTCATACCTATACTAGATATTGCAAATAAGGGAAACCATGGGACCTATGTTTTTTTGGGCCTGGCTTACTTCACTTAATATAATTTTTTCCAAGCCTTTCCATTTCCTACCAAATGGTGAAAAGTCATTCTTTCTGATGGAGGCATAGAATTCCATTGTGTATATATACCACATTTTCTTGATCCATTCATCTACTGAGGGGCATCTGGGTTGGTTCCATATCTTAGCTATGGTAAATAATGCTGCAATACATAGTTGTGCTGGTAGCTTTAGTGTGGTCTTGTTTGTATACATTTGGGTAAACGCCCAAAAGTGCGATTGCTGGATCATAGGGGAGATCTCTGTGAAGTTTTTTGAGGAACCTCCATACTGCTTTCCAAAGTGGTTGAACAAGTTTACATTCCCACCAACAATGAAGTAAGGTTCCTTTCTGTCCACATCCCCTCCAGCATCTGTTTTTGTTAGAGTTCTTGATTTTTGCTGTTCTAACTGGAGTGAGGTGATATCTCAATGTTGTTTTGATTTGCATTTCTTTTATG
This sequence comes from Dipodomys merriami, assembly GCF_024711535.1. NCBI lineage: Eukaryota > Metazoa > Chordata > Mammalia > Rodentia > Heteromyidae > Dipodomys > Dipodomys merriami. The sequence continues at coordinate 56,010 of NW_027202981.1, read as the reverse complement.
GCTAGGGATGTTGAACATTTCTTCATGTGTTTATTGGCCATCCTTCTCTCTTCTTCAGATAAGCTTCTCTTTAAGTCTTTCGCCCACTAACTTATTGGGCAGTTGTTTCTTTGAGGATTTGTTGTTGGGTGGTTTAATTTTTTGAGTTCCAAGTATATTTTAGATATGAGACCCTTGTCCGTTTTATGGCTAGTAAAGATCTTCTCCCAATCGGTGGGCTTTGTATTGCTCTTGCTAGCTATGTCATTTGCCCTACAGAAGCTCTGCAACCTTATGCAATCCCATTTGTCCAACCTTTCTTTGATTTGTTGTGTTTCCGGGTCTCTATTCAGAAAATTTCGGCCTGAGCCAAGGAGACCTAGGGTTTCTCCTATTCCATCCTGTAATGTTTTCAGGGTGTCTGCTTTTAGTTTAAGGTCTTTGATCCATTTGGAGTTGATTCTGGTGCAGGGTAATAGATAAGGATCTAGCTTTAGTTTTCTACATGTAGTTAACCAATTTGCCATCACCATTTAATGAAGAGGCTGTCTTTCTTCCATTCTATTGTTTTAGCTTCCTTATCGAAGATTAGATGGCTATAGGTCTGTAGGTTCAATTCTGGGATTTCAATTCTATTCCATTGGTCCTGAGGTCTGTTCTTATGCCAATACCAAGCTGTTTTGATTACTATGGCTTTATAGTACAGTTTGAAATATGGTATTGATATTCCTCCAGCAGTGTTCTTTCCGTTGAGGAGTGTTTTTGCTATTCGGGGTCTTTTATTGTTCCATATGAATTTTTGGATTGCCTCTTCTATTTCCTTGAAGAATGAGGGTGGAATTTTGATAGGTATTGCGTTGAATTTGTAGATAGCCTTGGGAATTATTGCCATTTTCACGATGTCAATCTTGCCAATCCAGGAGCATGCGAGGTTTTGCCATTATTTAAGTTCTGTGTTGATTTCCTTTTTCAAGATTTTAATGTTTTCATCATAGAGTTCCTTAACTTCTTTAGTTAAGTTAATTCCTTGGTATTTTATTTTTGTGGGCCTATTACAATTGGAGTTGCTTTCCTAATTTCAGCCACACTTTTCTCATTGTTGGCATACAGAAAAGCCATTGATTTTTGGGGGTTAATTTTATAACCTACTACTTTGCCAAGGTTTTGAATCAGCTTGAGTAATTTGGGAGTGGAGTCTATGGGATTCTTTAAATACAAGATCATGTCATCTGCAAAGAGGGAGAGTTTTATTTCTTCTTTCCCTATTTGGATCCCCTTTATGTCTGCATCTTGTCTTATTGCTGTAGCTCGGAATTCTAATACTAGATTGAAGAGACGTGCAGAGAGTGGGCATTCTTGTCTTGTTCCTGAGTTAAGAGGAAATGGCTTTAGTTTTTCAACATTGAATATAATGCTGGCTGTAGGTTTGTCATATACAGCCTTTATTATATTAAGGAATGTTCCATGGATTCCTAATTTTTCCAAAACCTTCAGCATGATGGGGTGTTGGATCTTGTCGAATGCTTTTTCTGCGTCTATTGAGATAACCATGTGGTTCTTGTTCTTGCTCCTGTTGATGTGATGAATAATACTAATTGATTTGAGTATATTGAACCAGCTTTGCATCCCTGAAATGATTCCTGTTTGATCATGTTGTATGATTTTTTGGATGAATTGTTGAAGTCGATTGGCCAAAATTTTGTTGAGAAGTTTTGCATCAATGTTCATCAAAGAAATGGGTCTATAGTTCTCTTTCTTTGATATGTCCCTGCCCGGTTTTGGGATGAGGGTTATGATGGCTTCATAGAATGTGTTCGGTAGTGAGCTTTCTCTTTCAATTTCATTGAAGAGTTGGAGGAAAATTGGTGTGAGCTCTGCTTTGAAGGCCTTGTAGAATTCCGCTGTAAAACCATCTGGTCCTGGACTTTTCTTAGCTGGGAGGTCTCTTATTGCTGTTTCTATTTCAATGCTTGATATGGGCCTGTTAAGATACTTTACCTCATCTTGGTTTAGTTTTGGCATGTCAATATTTGCTAGGAAGAGGTCCATTTCTGTCAAGTTCTCAAACTTATTAGCATAAATTTTTGAGATATATTCCCTTATAATGTTCTGAATCTTGGTTGTTTCCGTGGTTATGTTTCCATTCTCATCTCTGAGTTTATTAATTTGGGTGTGTTCTCTTCTTTTTCTGATAAGATTTGCTAAGGGTCTGTCAATTTTGTTAAGTTTTTCAAAGAACCAACTCTTTGTTTTGTTGATTCTTTCTATAGTTTTTTTGGATTCTAATTCATTTAATTCTGATTTAAGTTTGATCATTTCTTTCCGTGTACTGGATTGGGGTTTATCTTGCTGCTCTTTTTCAAGGAGGTTTAGATGTGTCATTAATTTGCTAGTTTCAGATCTCTCCAATTTGTTGATATAGGAGCTCAGAGCTATAAACTTGCCTCTGACTACTGCTTTTTCTGTGTCCCAGAGGAGCTGGTAATTTGTGTGTTCATTTTTGTTGAATAGCATGAACATTTGCATTTCCTTTCTAATCTCTTCCATGACCCACTCTTGATTCAGCAGTGTGTTGTTTAGCCTCCATGTGATACGGGACTTTGGTGGCTTTTGGTGTTGTGTTCTAAATTTATTCACTTGTGGTCAGAGAGAATGCAGGGTATAATTTCAATGTTTCTGAATTTAGACAAGGTTGTTTTGTGGCCCACAATGTGGTCTATTTTAGAAAACGTTCCATGTGCTGCTGAGAAGAACGTGTATTCTGATGCTGCTGGGTCAAATATTCGGTAAATGTCTGTTATGTCTAGTTGATCTATGCAGCTGTTTAGATCTGCGGTTTCTCTGTTGAGTTTTTGCCGATTTGATCTGTCTAGTGGGGAGAGTGGTCTGTTAAAATCCCCAACAATTAATGTCTTTGGATCTATATGGGATTTGAGGGAAAGTAGTGTTTCTTTGATAAATTTGGTGCTCCATTGTTTGGCGAATAGATATTTAGAATTGTAATATCCTCCTGAAGGAGAGATCCTTTAATTAGTATGTAGCGACCTTCTTTATTTCTTCTCACGTTTTTTAATTTGAAGTCTATTTTATCTGATATTAGGATTGCAACTCCCGCCTGTTTATGAGGGCCGTTTGCTTGGTAGATTTTGTTCCAGCCTTTAACGTTAAAAATGTGTTTGTTTTTACGGGCAAGATATGACTCCTGCAGGCATCAGATAGAAGGGTCATGTTTTTTAATCCAACTAGACAGTCTATGTCGCTTAATTGGAGATTTCAGTCTGTTAACGTTAAGAGATAAGACTGAGAGTTATTTGGGAGTTCCTGCCATGTTATCTACCTTCTTGGAGGCTGCGAAAACTGTGTTCTTCCTATGGTTCTTAGATTCTCAGTTTGGGTGCAGTTTGTTGGCCTTTATTGTGGTCTTGTTGGTTTTCTGTGTGTAGGATATCTTTAAGAATCTTTTGTAGGGCTGGTTTGGTGGACATGTATTTTTCAATTTTTCTTTGCTGTGGAAGGTTTTTATTTGGCCTTCAGTTATGAAGGAGAGTTTAGCTGGGTACAGTATTCTTGGTTGATAGTTGTTGGTTTTTAGGGCATGGCATACATCATTCCAGGCTCTTCTTGCTTTGATTGTCTCTGCTGGAAAATCTCAGGTGATTCTAATTGGTTTCCCTTTATAGGTGATTACCCTTTTCTCCCTGACAGCTTTAAGGATCTTTTCCTTGGTCTGAGTTGATCCTGTGTGGATTATAATGTGACGGTGGGATGTCCTATTCTCTTCTGGACTATTTGGGGTTCTAAAGGCTTCTTGTATCTGAATAGGCCTATCTTTTTGCATATTTGGGAAGTTCTCTGCTAGGATCCTGTTAAACAATTTTCCTAGACCATTAACTTCTGTTTCTAGGTGCTCCTCTACACCCATTATCCTTAAGTTAGGCCTTCTGATAGTGTCTTCCAGGTGTTGGATAGATCTATCACATTTCTTGGACTTGTCTTGTATGGTTGTATGTTCTTTCTCTATAATATCTAGGCTGTCTTCAATCCCTGAGATTCGATCTTCTTCATGGTCTAATCTGCTGTCAAGACTCTCTACTTCGTTTTTTTTATCTGTTTTTCTTCCAATTGGTCAGCTTTGATGGCTTCAAGTTCTTTGTTGAAGCTCTGTTTTAGGTCTTGTATAATCTCTTTACTTCCTTAATTTGGTGTTCAGTGTTTGTCCTCAAATCACTTAGTTGATTGGATATAGTTTCTTTGGACTCCCATTCCTTCTTTGGGTTCCATTCAGCATTCCCTTTGTGGTCTCCCTGACCTCCTTCAGCTCTTTGTTAATGGATTCTATGGATGCCTTTAGTGATCTTTGTGTATTCTCTACCTGGTCTCTCAATTCCTGTATTACTCTTTGTTTAGCTTCCTCACGTTCGTGGGATTCCTGCAGTTCTCTTTGAGTGTTCTCTCTTGAGTGTTCAGCCTGCTCACGCCATTCCTCCCTTTCTCTTTGAGTATTCTCAAGTTGTTCACCCAAATCCTGTATCAGTTTTTGAGTAGCTTCCTTACGATTATGATATTCCTGTATAAACTTCTGGGATGCCTCCTCTCTCTCCCTATCACGCTCATAGAGAGTCCTTTGTAGGTTGTCAAACTTCTCATTTATCATGTTTGCCACCAGTGTTTGTAGAGCTATTTGGGAACTCTCCTCTGGATTGTTCATTATCTGATCTGACCCCTGATTATCAAGATTGGGAATTGAGATACCCTAATTTGCCATTTTTCTTGTGTTTTTCCGGCTTACTCTGCCCATTTGAGATGAAGTTAGGACCAGTTTTGTGCTAGAACACTATCTTAAGGGAACCATCAACCAAAGTTTGCATTTGTACAGTCAATAGTCTACAGATACAATCTAGTTCAACAGATACATCTATTCAATATTTTAAAGGAGTTTGAACCGCAGAAAAGAATTTGGAAAACCAGAAATTATTAGGATTAGGGAGAGATTTGGGTAAAAAAGTAGGAATAGATTGGTGTGGGGAGGCACAGGGAGAGTTAACTATGTCCTAATCACAATGCAGGAAATGGGTTGGGTCGGATGCAAGTAGAGAGAGAATGAAATAGAAGAGAGGGATAGGGGAATGAAAAGAGACCAGAAAAAAATAGAAACGTAAAAATTAATGTTATTATAGAGATTAAAAGACCATCTATTTAGAGAGGAATGTGAATATGTTGTGAGAAAGGGAGGGACATAGAGGAGATGTGAAAAACTTTAAGGATGGGAAAGGTTGAAGAAAAGATCAGAAGTTCAGTAGAGCTAGACAAAAAACAAAAAGAAAATTATGAAAGAAAGGAAAAGAGAAAGAAGATAAGAAAAGAAAGGTAAACGCTCATTCACATATTCTAAAATAAAAATTATAAGAGGAGAAAAAAAAAGTTACTGGAAATCAATTATTTTTTCAGAAGAGGCAAAAATTAAAGATTAATAAAAGTTTTAGAAGAGAAAAAAATTTATATATATAAGGTAACAAAAAACAAAAAACAAACAAAAAAAGAAAAAAAGAAGAAAAAAAAGAAAAAAAAAGTCCTTTGATTTTTTTTGGGGGGGAGGGGTGGGAAGAATCCTGTATCTCCCTTTTGTCTGTAACCAGCCTTTTGTTGGAGTCTCTGGTCAGCTTGAGGTCCTGTGGCTTGATTGGTTTCTTAAGTCGGTTTGTTGGAAGAGGCAGAAAAATGCTCTGCTTTACCCAAGATTTTGAGATCCCCCTCCTAGGTTAGTTTTCTAGGAGGGTGATCTGCTTTGAGAATCACAAAAGAGGGGGATGCAGTGGTGAGGCTAGGTTCTGGGTAGAGTTGAGGCCTTTCAACAATCAGTAGCTTTTTCCTGGGGCTGTATTGTGCAAAAAAAAAATGTCCCAGAGCCCTGCCTGGAGCCGTTCTCAGGGATTCTGTTTTTAAATTGATTGTTGAGGCTGCTAGAGGGAGGGGCAGCCTCTGGCTCTGGTTACCGAGTGAGGGAAGCCACTCCAATGGCTGGCGCATGAGCTGGGTGACTTTTCCCCGGATGGAGCCGAGTCTGGCAGGACGCTTTGTCGTTAAGTTCTTGTGACCTGCTAAATGACTCGTTTTATTCCAAGGCCTGGGTTGGAGCTGGCAGCTCCTCCGAGCTTTGTCGGTATCCAAGATGGAGATCACGGGTGCTGGGGGGGGATAGTGGTGGCCTTCCCTCCTCTGCTCCCTGAGAAGGAGTGAGGTCGTTGGACTTGTACTCACGCCAATTCTTGGATCCTGGGTCGTCTCTGGTCTGCAAGCTGCAGGATGAAAATGTCCGCTCTTTGTTGGTTCTTGCTGGTGTTGAGTAGAATCCGCTCGCCAGCTGCGTCTGGTTCCTTCGTCCCGGACTCTCTGTGTGAGCGCTCAGGTATGGCCCCCGGCTGCGGTCTCCGCCGCTTGCGACCCTGCCGCCGCCGCCGCGGCGGCTGCTGGCGAGCACTCAGATGTGTCTTTTTGCCTTGGCTTCCCTCTCTTGTCTAACTCTCTGTCCTGTGATGGCACACTTGGTATGATTCTCTGGCTTAGAACTGTTCACTGGAACTCTAAAACTGCTTTCTATGCGAGAGCTTGTTCAGATTACAGCTTCTCCTCCGCCATCTTCCCAGTCAATGGCTTTTCTGTATGCCAACAATGAGAAAAGTGTGGCTGAATTTAGGAAAGCAACTCCATTTGTAATAGCCCCTCAAAAAATAAAATTCCTAAGAATTAACTTAACCAAAGAAGTGAAGACCTCTCTGATGAAAACTTTAAAATCTTGAAAAAGGAAATCAACACAGAACTTAAAAAATGGCAAAACCTCCCATGCTTCTGGATTGGAAAGATTAACATCGTGAAAATGGCAATACTTCCCAAGGCTATCTACAAATTCAACGTGATACCTATCAAAATTCCAACCTCATTCTTCAAGGAAATAGAAGAGGCAATCCAAAAATTCATATGGAATAATAAAAGACCCGAATAGCAAAAACTCTCCTCAACGGAAAGAACACGGCTGGAGGAATATCAATACCAAATTTTAAACTCTACTATAAAGCCATAGTAATCAAAACAGCTTGGTATTGGCATAAGAACAGACCTCAGGACCAATGGAATAGAATTGAAAACCCAGAAATGAACCTACAGACCTACAGCCATCTAACCTTCGATAAGGGAGATAAAACAATAGAATGGTACCAGGAGAGCCTCTTCAGTAAATGGTGCTGGCAAAACTGGTTAACTACATGTAGAAAACTAAAGCTAGATCCTAATATATCACCCTGCACCAGAATCAACTCCAAATGGATCAAAGACCTCGAAGTCAAAGCAGACACTCTGAAAACATTACAGGATGGAATAGGAGAAACCCTAGGTCTCCTTGGCTCAGGCCGAAATTTTCTGAATAGAGACCCGGAAACACAACAAATCAAAGAAAGGTTGGACAAATGGGATTGCATAAGGTTGCAGAGCTTCTGCAGGGCAAATGACATAGCTAGCAAGATCAATAGAAAGCCCACGGATAGTGAGAAGATCCTTACTAGCCACACAACGGACAAGGGTCTCTTATCTAAAATATAATTGGAGCTCAAAAAAGTAAATCCCCCAACAACAAATCCTCAAAGAAACAGCTGCCCAATAAATAAGTGCGCGAAAGACTTAAAGAAAAACTTCTCTGAATAAGAAAGAAGAATGGCCAATAGACACATGGAAAAATGCTCAACATCCCTACCCATAAAAGAAATGCAAATCAAAACAACATTGAGATACCACCTCACTCCAGTTAGAATGGCAAAAATCAAGAACTCTAACAACAACAGATGATGGAGGAGATGTGGACAGAAGGGAACTTTACTTCATTGTTGGTGGGAATGTAAACTTGTTCAACCACTTTGGAAAGCAGTATGGAGGTTCCTCAGAAATCTTCACATAGAGCTCCCCTATGACCCAGCAATCCCACTTTTGGGCATTTACCCAAATATATACAAACAAAACCACACTAAAGCTACCAGCACAACTATGTTTATTGCAGCATTGTTTACCAGAGCTAAGATATGGAACCAACCCAGATGCCCCTCAGTAGATGAATGGATCAAGAAAATGTGGTATATATACACAATGGAATTCTATGCCCCCGTCAGAAAATATGACATTGCCCCATTTGTTAGGAAATGGAAAAACTTGGAAAAAATTATATTAAATGAAGTAAGCCAGGCCCATAGAAACATAGGCCCCATGGTTTCCCTTATTTGCAATATCTAGTATATGTATGAGTCAAGCAGAAAAGGTCAGATAATGTGATGTTTCGCAAATGAACACTTAGATATATATTTTATTGTTTTTTTCTTTCATGAGTGTGTTTCTATCGCATTTATAAGATTATTTCTTTGTTGCTTTGTATGTCTCTTCCCCACAGTATAACCCCTGCTTTCACTCTATTTGATATCAGTATAAGTTGGGGAGGAGTTGGGGAAAAACAACTCGTTTAAGGATCCAGGTGGAGCTGTTGCAACAATGAAAAGTACAAGTTGTCATGTCCAAAACGAGCTTTAGAAAGTGGGTGCGGGGTGGGGGGGAGGAGAAGTATTGAGATTGGCCGGGGGCAGGGGCGGCGGAGGGGAGATGCTGGGAAGGGATGAGAAGGGCAAACAAAGGAGGAGGCTGCAATTCTTGGTTAGAAATGTACGCATTATCCTGCCATAGTAATTGTAACCCCTCTGTACAGTATGTTCACAAACAAAATTAAATTAAATTTAAACAAATAGGGACCATGCATTCAAAAAATAGGACAATAACATTATAAAATGAAATTGATTAGTGATTGAGTGAACAAATATGCTTAAATGCTCTTTCTGTTATGGTCTTGGAATAGCATATTTCTGAGTCAAAATGCTTTGGGAATGTCTTATATGTGTAACAAAAAATACAATACTCCTGTGAGTCATCCCATACAGACTTACTCAGAATTGCATTTCCCTGCTTACAATTCTCAATTCTGACCTTGACATTCATTTTATCTGCTCAATGCCATTGATTGGGATGATGGGCTGGACCGGTATTGTTATCTTCAACCCTTCTAAATGAATATGCTCATACTAGGTATTTACTTAATCTAATAGATGTTCATGTCCATTAGAGTCCCATTATGAATGTACATATATCTATCTATAGCCATCCAAATCTTACGTAAATATCAGTCTCACATAGATACTAATAGAGAAGTCAGATCAACTTTAAGAAACTTGTAGGATTATTTTATTAAATAAGGGATAGAAGTAACCTACACTGAACTCTACTTTGTTTTAATGAACTATCCCATGCTAACCTTCTTTTTAATTTGCAAACAACTTAATTAAGTTTGATTGCAAACAAAACTTGATTTTACAACCAAAAAATACTCTCTCAAGCTAAAATTAAGTTACAAACAACTTCAAGTATTTTTTTTTCCTCAGCAAGAGAAAGACGGTAATTGCTATTTTTGAAGGTTAGGACACTGTGAAAGAAAAGAATATGAAAGAGAATGGTTCAAATATTTTTACTTTCAGCACTTGTTTAGATTTTCACATTGAGATACAAGGCAGGTATTTTGATAGTGCCATTTAACAGAGGAATTATCCGTTTAAACTTAAAAAAGAGGAGAATATTGGTAGCAAGAAAGATGAAAAAACATGCCTATGGAAGTAGAGGGAGGGTGAAATGAACCACAATCTCAGGTCATGTGACAAAAGATTCTGCCAGAGGTAGAGTGATATTCCACGAGTAATGTTCATAAGGACAGGTATGTCCTAGAAACAAAGTATAGATTTTTTTTAAAATCTGAATATTATTGTATGCCTTAGCAAGCTCTGACAGAATGGTGGAATTGATTATAAGAAGTTTGATGAAGAAATTTAGAGACAATGAAACGAGAGCATAACCAACTTTGTGAAATCCAGAGTATCATTTTCATTATATTTTATACTTAGAAGATATTTGGCAATGTTGTTCAGAACCCATCAGTGATTAAAGGCAATCAATACTATGGAATTGCTCTTTATATTTTTCTCTGTGTGTGTGTGTGTTCACACATGTGCGTGCCAGCCATTCCTGGGGCTCACAAGGACTTAGCTCTGTCTCTGAGCCTTTTCGTTGCTAAGGCTGGTGTTCTACCACTTGAGCCACGACTCCACTTCTGTATTTTGAGCTTAACTAGAGATAAGAGTCTCAAAGGCATTATCAGATCTCTGCCTCCTGAGTAGCTTAGATTACAGGCATGAGGCTCCAGTGCTTGTTTCATATTCCTATTTTCAATGAGAACAAAGTAAGATGGCTAGAGGAAATTAAAGGAAAAATAAGAAAAGGAAGAAAAAGTGGTTTCTAAATCATGAATGAACTGATGTAGTGGAGATAAATCTCTGTGACTGGAAAAGCGACATTCATGTTTACCTAAAATAGTGCATTATTCTAAATGTTCTTTACTATATATTTGTAATGACATCAACTCATAAGATCATTTACCGCTGAAGTCTCAAATGAAAAAATGTTGAAAAATATTCAAAACCTTGAATTTTTAAATGCCTTATTTAACTGTAACCCCTCTGCAATCACCTTTACAATAAAATAAAATAAAAATAAACAAATGTGCACTGTACTCAGAAGACAATATGTTAGAAATGAACTGTACAACTTGGGGGAGGGGATTGGGGAAAGGGAAGTGAGAGAAAATGAGGGAGGGGGTAATAAGTTCTACAAGAAATGTACTCAGTGCCTTATGTATGTAACTGTAATACCTCTGTAGGTCACCTTGACAATAAAATAAAATTTTAAAAAATGTGCTTCATCCTGAATTTTGAAAGCTATAGGTCCAATCTGTGAAGCAAATGATAAGATTATCCATTAGCAATGCATGAGTCAAATGACCACTTGATCTTATAACATCTCAGTTCTTTAGTTTTCAATGAACTTTGTGTCTGAGAGCCTTTTATAATTCATACTCACTAAAATTATGCTTCAGAGGAGCAAAGATATCATTAGCTCCTGCACAGTTCAGATTACAAGTATTAGCTTCACCAATTCCCTCTTGATGAATTCTATTATTTATTGAAGCTCTCCATCTATGTTCGATATTTCCATGTGTCTCATTATTTGAGAATTAAATAAAGAACAAAACAAGAAAATAAATAAGAGTATTTAAAGAAAGTCCCTAGGTTATATTTTACCTTAGAAAAGATTTTCAGTTTAAACGCTGGAAACACTCTCAAAACTAAATACTCAATGTTTCTCATGAAGTAAACAATAAAAAGAAAGAGAAAAATCTTAAACTATATTGAGAGGAAAGTAATTTTTCCTGCCCTTTATGTTAAATTTAGCAATGATAATAAAATCAAAATTTAACATATAGAAAAGATTTGGGGCCAATGAACCATTATTTTATTGCTTGCAGTAGAACTGATTCCTTACAGAAGATGGAGTAAGAAAGTTTAGGGGGCTGTAATAATGTATAAAGGTGTAAAAAGGAAAGAAATATTTTAGGATAAATCATCAGATAAGTGGATAACAATGTCTTCTGACACGACAGGTGTAACTGAAGGCTGTACTATGGGTCATATTTTACATAGACTCTACCTGCTATGTCACCCAGATGCACTGTATTAATAAGGGTTTTTGTGATCCTTGGATAGACAGGCATATGACCCTAAGTGTGACAACAGTTCTCTCCCTGAAGGCATATATTGTACTGACAAAAAATAGAGCATTTCCAATGTTATTAATGACTATTTAAGGAATTTGCTTTCAATGATGAAACATTGATAGGATCAAAGTTTCACTTCATTTAGATGACTACAACTGAAATGGACTTCAACAGAGGAAAAGCCTTTCAAACTGAGGAAAATACAATATATGAAGCTAACAATGAAATAACAGAATGTTTTAACAATATCAAAATGTAATCCTTCAGTTCAAAGAAGGTAAATGCCACAGAGTAATACACAATGGAAACACATCAATTAAACATCACCAACACAAAACTGAAACATAAAACATAATAAAAGCAAAAAAGAAAAAATCTGAAGCAAATATAAACAGTTATCCCAATACTATTAAGTAAAGGACATAAAGAAATATGATCAGAAACTATTTAGAATTCTATGAAACAGAATCTGCAGTCTTATTCTGGATTTGGAGCTTAAACTAAGAAACATGCTCCTGTTTGTGTCATTTGCACATGGTTGGTGCTCTATCATTTGAACTCTATTCCAGATGCGTAATATCTGGCTGTTTGGTGGTTAACTGGATATCTTGAACTATCCTACTAGGCTGATTTTGAACTTTAGTCTCCAAGTGTTAGCCTTCTGAGTGGCGAGAATAATAAATGCTATCCACTGTCACCAGGCTTTAATATTGTTTCTAATGATGCAAAATTAAAGTTATATAATAACATGTATCACTTTAGAAAATCCAGGGACAAAATAGGAAGCTATCTGAAGTAAATATTTACCTAGATATAGGGTTAGAGAACTTCTTACAATCTATTCATTTGTGAGTAGTGTAACAATTTTGGAAATGTCTATGTATGTATATATGTATACATATCTATCTATCTATCATCTATTTCTGTCATCTACTTATCTATAACATATCATGTATATAACATATGTAAATAATATATATTTACATATATGGTAGGCATCCAACCAAGAGAAAGAACACCTAATCAGCTTGTACAGTCAAACACAAAGTAAAAGTGATCAAGGTGATCTAGCCTCAATACTTATTTATCCTTAGACCTTGAACCATTATAGAATCAGTCAGCTACAGTGACCTCAAGTACCTGTAGTCCCACATTCTTTATCTCTTATGTTCTTTCTCCAATATTGTATTTGAATTGTATTGATACAGTGAATATGTGAACACTATTATAATACTTGATAATATTTAAGTGAAAAAAATTTAGAGAAAAAGCATTGGACCCACAAAATTGATATATAATTCATGAAATGGTATGGAAATAAGTCCAGAATTTTTTTTTCTATCAAGAGATTAACTAAATTATCACTTTAGGAAAGATTTCTTTTAAGTAAAATAAATTGCAAATTCTTCCATTGAACAATGGTCATTGTGATAGACCTTTAAAGTCCTGGTTCATCCTGATCTGAAATTTTCAAACGGAACCAGTGCATATTAATTCAATTCTCTCCGATGTTATAAGGAGAGCAAAATGAAAGCCCGTAGTCCCAGGGCTGTTATATTATGCAGGCAGCACAGAACAATAACTATAAATCTGCAAAAAATTGACCCTATGAATTTACCTTTACGTCAAGGATTAAGGTTATGATAAGAAATTTTCTGAAATTACTTCCCAATGTCTTGATAATGACATCATTCATCACTGCTAATGTGTACTAACTAAAATTAGTTATTTTTCAACAATGATCTGGTTCAAGGATAAAGGTCATGTTATTACATCCATGACACATTGATCAGTGGGAGTTATTCTTGATGAGACAGGCAATTCTTAAACCTTGAGCTTCGAGTCACTTGTGTCCTATAAACACTTAGATGATAAGGCACTCCATATATCCCAGTAATTCATACAGCCTTACTTACAGCCTTGGTAAACTGCAATCTATAAGGATTAGCAAAGTAATCTCTGGGAAGTGTTAAAAAACTGAGTTCCATGTTAAAAGAAATTATTTTATGTGGATATATATATATATATATATATATATATATATATATATATTTATGTGTGTATGTTATTTGTGTGCATATATAAAATATATACACATTTATCATTGGAATGGAATGCAACAAACAGTATAAGTACAGAAAGTATAGAGATGATATACTGGGCACACTAAAAACAATCTTTGGTGAATTCTGTTTATATAAAATTTAAATGCAGACAAATTTTTAAAAAGTTAATCTAATAGCCAGGTGCCGGTGGCCCATTCCTATAATCCTAGCTACTCAGGAGGCTGTGATGTCAGGATCAAAGTTAAAAGCCAGTCCGGGCAGGAATGTCCGTGAGAATGTATTGCCAATAAACCAGCAGAAATCTGGAATGGCTCTGTGATTCAAGTGGAAGAGCACTAGCCTTGTTCTGAAGAGCTCAGGGACAGTGCCCAGGCCCAGAGTTTAAGCCCCACAACGAAACATAAATACATAAATAAATAAATCTAACAAAAGGCTAAGCACAATTAACACTCTACTGTATAGTAACACTTTACTATATAGTAAAAACAAGTATGGTATTTGATTAAATAGGCACTGAAGACACACTTTAGCATTAGCAGTTTTCTTGACCCGATACATTTATTTTAAGCACTATCATTGTTAAATTGTGCATATATGTTTTAAACTTCATCTACTTTTGTACTAGTTTTGCATTACTTTTGCAACAAATTATGACAAAAATAACTGGCTTAAAACAATTTGGTTCTTTTTTATGTAAAAGTTTCAATGAAAGTATAGTAAGATTGATTGTATCTGAGGCTGACACAAAAATCAGTTGTCTTGCCTTTCTAAATTGTAGATACATTGGCTTAATGCTTCTTCAGTAATTGCGACTCTGTCTGACCATTCTCCATATTCTCATGAACTTCAGTCCTTGTGATGGTTTTTCTTAATTGTCAATTTGATCCAATTGAAGGATGCCTCGAATTTTCTGAGATGATTAATTAAGGGTAGATAACACATCTTGAATGTGGTTGACAGAATCATCTAGGTTGTGAGCCTGGATGGAACACGAGGTGGTGAAGGAAGCCTTCAGAGCCAGGCAATCTCTTTTACTTCCTAGTCACAATGTACTTAGCAATTTTGCTCTACCACAAGGTCTTTGTGCCATGCTACTCCTTCACTAGAGATGTACATCAAGCAAACAATAGACAAAAACTTGTGACACTATAAGCCAAAATAAATCCTTTTAAAGTTGTTAACTTGGGTATTTGTTACAGAGTCCAAAAGCTGGAATAACAGACTTTGTTCATATGTTCTGATATTTTACACTTAAAAATACTTGTATTTAATTGACTCACCACTATAATTCAGGAAAAGCCTCTTTCTTTAAATTGAATTGATGAACAATCAAACTAAATTTGCACCTGTAATTTTCGCTAACCAAATAGTCCAGTGTATTTCCAGTTAGAATGGAGTTAGGATGTGAATTTTTTGGGAAGCCATTAAACTCCATATAACAACTCTAAAAAATTTCTCACAAAATGGGAAGAACTAATGTGATCAGTAGGACATAAAAGATTCCTCCAAGGCCCATGGTTAACAAGTAGAAATTCTACAAATGATTTTCAGTAGTAAGAAAGTCTATATTTATTTAGTAGTCTATGTTTAAGTAGTTTATGTTACAACATAAAGAGTAAAAAGTATATTATATACGTATGTATACAAACACATATATATACAAACACATACACACCTATGTAACAAATTTTCCCAGTTTTCTTATATCTTTTGACTTACAACCAAATAGAAGGTTTACTACTTTTAAATATTCAAAGAATAAAAGGATATTAAGGTGCTATTTTTCTGTGATATTTGTCATACTATCACATAAACTCATTATAAGATATGGTACACTTTTCACTAATTTTATTTCATCCTACATATTAAATATGCATCTAGTAGTATATAATTTTATAAGTATGTTTTATGTAGTCTTCCTTTGGTAATTAATAAGTAGAGCTTTTTAGTAAAGGAATTAGTATCCTGAATTTCTGGAAAACATTTTAAAATTTACTTGAAACATCAGTGTTGTTCTCAGTTTCATGTATTTAACAATTAATAAAGCTAATTTTCACTTTCATATATAATTTATTTTGGAATCAAAGAATTAAAATAAATTGATTAAAAGGGTGACAGCATAGAAATTCAACCATAACTCCTTTGTATAATTTACAGATGATTTAACAAAATGAATACCAAGAAACAAGTCTATCTAAAGGGGATATGAGTTTGGAAAGGGGACAAATTAAATGCAGTGGGGGATGAATATAAACATAATACTTAATATTCAATATATATGCAAAAATGGAGCTACAAAACTTGAACACAAGGGTGGAGTTGGAATAGAGGGAATGATAGCAGTAGTTATTCTAATTAAGATACATTATACACCTATACATATTTTGCTGAATATCCATTGGAAGATTATCTAAAATTAATAAATAATGAAAGATATTAGGTATTATTTATGCAATGTTTGATTTAATAAGAGTAATGAGATAATAAAGCATTGAAATAAAATAAGTTTATCAAATTACATTTATGAATACAAAGATTACAATACTATTAAGGTACGTGGGGTGAAATAGCTGGAACTTTAGATTGTTTGTCCTTCTTAGCTAATGCTTCTTTTTTTTATTGTGAAAATACTGTACAGAGGGGTTACAATTACCTCCCTTCCCAGCCTCTCCCCCCACTTAACCCTCCCCCCCCAAGTTATAAAGTTCCTTTTCGACATGACAACTTGTACTTCTCATTGTTGCAACAGGTCCACCTGTGTCCTTATTTAAATGACTTGTTTTTCCCCTTCCCCTCCACAAATTATACCGACATCAAATACTGTGAAAGCATGGGTTATACTGTGGGGGAGGGACATACAAAGCAACAAAGAAATAATCTTATAATTGCGTTAGAAACAAATGCATGAAAGAAAAAAATTAAAATACATATCTTAGGGTTCATTTTCCTAACATCACCTTATCTGGCCTTTTCTGCTTGACTCATACATATACTAGATATTGCAAATAAGGGAAATCATGGGACCTATGCTTCTTTGGGCTTGGCTTACTTCACTTAATATAATTTTTTCCAAGTCTTTCCATTGCCTAACAAATGGGGCAGTGTCATTCTTTCTGATGGAGGAATAGAATTCCATTGTGTATATATACCACATTTTCTTGATCCATTCATCTACTGAGGGGCATCTGGGTTGGTTCCATATCTTAGCTATGGCAAATAATGCTGCAATAAACATAGTTGTGTTGGTAGCTTTAGTGTGGTCTTGTTTGTAAACATTTGGGTAAATGCCCAAATGTGGGACTGCTGGGTTAAATAAGTGGGCTAATGACTTAAAGAGAAACTTCTCTGAAGAAGAAATTAGGATGGCCAATAGACACATGAAGAAATGCTCAACTTCCCTAGCCATAAAAGAAATGCAAATCAAAACAACATTGAGATACCACCTCACCCTAGTTAGAATGACAAAAATCAAGAACTCTAATAACAATAGATGCTGGAAGGGATATGGACAGAAGGGAACCTTATTTCATTGTTGGTGGGAGTGTAAACTTGTTCAACCACTTTGGAAAGTAGTATGGCGATTCCTCAAAAGACTCCACATAGAGCAAATTCTTCTTTAATCAATAAAAAGCCTACAGATTGGGAGATCTTCACTAGCCATATAACGGACAAGGGTCTCATACATAAAATATACCTGGAACTCAAAAAATTAAATCACCCAACAACAAATTCTCAAAGAAACCACTGCCCAATAAATAAGTAGGATAAAGACTTTAAGAGCGGAAGTGGCGCTGTAGCTCAAGTGGTAGAGCGCTCGCCTTGAGCTGAAGGTCTGAGGGACAGCGCCCAGGCCCAGAGTTCAAGCCCCACGACTGACCAAAAAAAAAAAAAAGACTTAAAGAGATGCCCCTCAGTAGATGAATGGTTCAAGAAAATGTGGTATATATACACAATGGAATTCTATGCCTCCATCAGAAAGAATAACATTGCCCCATTTGTTAGGAATTGGAAAGACTTGGAAAAAATTATATTAAGTGAAGTAAGCCAACCCCAAAGAAACATAGGTCCCATGGTTTCTCTTTTTTGCAATTACTAGTATATGTCTGAGACAGTTAGAATCGGTCAGATAAGTTGATGTTAGGTGAAATGAACCTCAATATAAG
This sequence comes from Dipodomys merriami, assembly GCF_024711535.1. NCBI lineage: Eukaryota > Metazoa > Chordata > Mammalia > Rodentia > Heteromyidae > Dipodomys > Dipodomys merriami. Next base: position 38,119 of record NW_027202981.1, on the reverse strand, counting down.
GACTCAAAATTTTTTTCTTTCTTGTGATTGTTTCTAACATAATTATAAGATGATCTCTTTGTTGCTTTTATGTCCCTCCCCCACGACATAACCCCTGTTTTCACTGTATTTGATGTTGGTATAATTTGTAGAGGGGAAGGGAAAACACAAATTGTTTAAATAGGGATACAGGTGGACCTATTGCAACAATGAGATGTACAAGTCGTTATGTCGAAAAACAAACTTTACAACGTTGGCATGGGGGGGGCAGGGAGATGGGACAGAATGGGAAGTGGAAACAAAGGAGGAGGCAACAATGCTTGATAAGAAATGTACTCATTACCTTGCCTATGTAATTGTTATCCCTCTGCACGTTATTTTCACAATTAAAAAACAGAAAAGAAAATGCTTCTTTATAATCATTTCTTTTCACTCTTGTTTTTGTAATTTTTTTGTCTACCTGCCATATTAGGTTTTGTAGCTCTCTGGCTTTAAAAGTTAAATATCTGGCTTTATATGTTTTCAAAATTCATTATTTTTATTGTAGTAAATACAATGCTGTAGTTCTCAAAATTTGCAAGTGACTTCAATCAGCCTATTTTAGGTGACACTCAAAGTTAAAATTCATGCAATTTTTTTCCTAATTATCCAAGAATTTCTACAACAATTACCCATGAGTCTGACCCCTCTCCATAAACATCTTCCAGTATTAATAGCCTCTGGAAACCTTTGTTCTTTCTGCCTACGTACCTGAAAAATGCTGAAGTTACATGCACTTTTATGTTATTAAAATCAGAACCAGCGGAGGTTTGTGAAATATCTCTGACCTGTTGAACATAAATAATGTGTAGGGCATGATTATTTCTATGTACCATAGAAAACTTACCAAAAGAGACAAAAAAAGTCCATGAGTAGGTTAAGAGGCAGTGTGTACCCTTAGGTTGACCTAAGGGGATTCAAACAAGAAATAAGTTTTCAGTTATGTTTCAGGGAATTTGATACCTTCAATTCTGCTTTGCAGCTCAAATATGTACTTATAAAATATTTTAGAATATTTTATCTTTAGATAGCTAAAACTAGAATATATTTACTTATTTTATTTTTACATAGCTAAAATTAGAATACATTTACTTACTTGAGGGTCTAACTACTTTTTGTTTCACTGAGAAAAATTAATAAGGACCTAATGTACTATGTTAATGCAGACTCCAGTTTTTTGTAAAAAGTATTTTTAGATTACAGATATTTCTTTATCAGTGAAGATTTCAGAAGTAAGTATAACTGAAAAGTTAAAAATAAGTATAAAAAAGCATTTTCATAGTTAAATTTAATATTAAATTACTACTGAATATATTTTATAAAGCTGTCACGTTTAATATTTTATTATTTTATTTTTGTATCAAACAAATGCAATTAAACTATTGTATGAGATTTAAAGTTTAGTCAGTACTTAACCAACATAAATTCAAAATTTGACATTATTCACTGTGAAATAAGTACTGCTGTCTTACTAGGGAGTTGAAATGAAAAGAGAAAAAGAACACAAATAATTTTGACCAATAATTCAAATTATACAAGTTTCTTTAAGATTTGCAATGGGAGATGCACACACAGTAAAATTATTGCTACAAAATCCAATCTTGCCTCTACAAAATTTGAAATATAGATTAAGCAGTATGAAAGATAATCACTTTAATTGTCCTTGAAATTACAGTTTACAATGTCAAAATACAACATATCATGATTTTCCTTAATCTCCACCAATGCAAACTTCATAAATTAGCATAAAGCTCTGAAGGTTCAATAAAGTTATTTCTCTAACCCTAGAAATTAAAAACCCTGTGTCGAAGTCTAAGTTGGAAATTGCCTGTTCAAAAAAATTTATGATTTTATTACAGCTGCATAGTGTCTGTTCTTCTAGTAACCCACAGGCAGAAAGTAACAGTTTATTTATTCAAACTGCAAATGAAATTGGATAAGAAAAGTAATTAGCAAGCAAAAAAATAATGGAAAAGCTCCCTAAAAGCAGTTTCAAAATTATATGGGCTTTCAGATCCTTAGAAAAATAACACTTTATTTTTAAAAAGCAGGAAAAGGAAAAGAATGGATGTGTGCATGTATTGTGTATGCAAGCTGCATAAGTGTATATTAGCTTTTAAAGCAACATTGAAAAATACTATTGTTTCTTAACTTTGCAAATAATCTAAAAATCTTAACATAACGTTAAATAGTCTGTTTAAATTGGGACATTTATAGCTCAAAATGTAAACTTTTAAAATTAAAGATAGAAGCCATGTTAAAGGCACGTATCAGTTATCCTAGCCATTAAGGATGCTGAGATGTGAGTATCAAAGTTCGAAGGCAACTTCAGTAAACAAACCTATGAGACTTTTTATTTCCAATTAACCAGAAAAATATCTAGAATTGGAATCTTGACTATGAGTTCAAGAACTAGTACTGAATAAATAAATAAACAAGATGTCTATATCAAAGATAGACTGAGTGCCCTATAGTTTGAAATGTTAGCAATAGATTTCAATATAACTTGAAGATTTTCACAATTATTGCCCAAATTACAAAGCTAAAACTTGTAAGAAACAGTCATACATCAATGACTATGTACATATTAGTGCTGTTTATATGATATGGTTATGATATGATATATGTTTGATATAATAGGACTGTTTAACCCTTTTGGGTCTTCCTATAAAAGGCATGTATTACATAATAAAGAATTCTTAAAGCATTATGTATTTGAGCATATAAATGAGTACCAGAAAACCACAGAAACTAAGCATAATATTCAGTAGTTTTTACTGACATTGTTTTTCCTCAAGAAGTCATCTCAGACTAACATATTTAGATTCTCTGACCTTTGGGACTACATGCATGACCAATATATCATACAGATCTGTTTTGTAGAAGGTATTTAAATCATTCCTGTTTTCCTTAAAAACTTTAAAGACATAATGCTAAAACTACTAATAACTTATGGGGAAATGAGTGAGTTTTCATTTCTAAAAGAAGACAATTTAGAGTGAGCAACCAAATTACTTATTGCTCAAAAGACTCCTCATCTGAAATCACTTTATAGTTCAGAGTCACGTGGCTTAAAATACATTCACTGGATGAACCACAATTCATGGTAGTTTGTGAACTTTTTTACACTTGGGTCAGTGCCTTAAGGTCTCTACATTTCTGAGCTTTTCTGTGTGTGTGTGTGTGTGTGTGTGTGTGTGTGTGTGTGTGTGTGTGTGTGTGTGTGTCTGTGTGTGTGTCTGTGTGTGTGTGTGTGTGTGTGTTTCAATTTTATTTTATTAGTGAACATACTGTACAGAGGGGTTACAATTACATGGGCAGGATAATGCATACATTTCTTACCAAGCATTGCAGCTTCCTCCTTTGTTTACCCTTCACCTCCCTTCCCAGCCTCCCCCCACCCCCCCACCCAATCCTTCCCCCTCTTTCCACCCCCCACCGACATTGTAAAGCTCGTTTTTAACATGACAATTTGTACTTCTCATTGTTGCAACAGGTCCACCTGAATCCTTAAACGACTTGTTTTTCCCCATCTCCTCCACTGATCCTTGTCTTCTATCCAATGTAGTTTAAAAACCAGAATAAATACATTCTAAGGAGAAAAGAAATAGAACTAAATAGATCTCTCTTTTTTATGTTGTTATGTTGTAATTTTAAATTGCCTAGCATCTGGAATGGAGACTCAATTTCTTCCCAAATCTGAGGTTAGCCTTCAGAAAAAGTCATTGCAGACTTTGCCTCCCAGACTTGTGTCTCTTTCCTTCTTCTTTAAGTTTACACCTGTGAGATCTGTCTGTGTTTCTTATCAGTCCTCCAGTGTCATTTTTTTACTGCCTCTTACTTCACATGTTTCTTTTGTATTTTGTTGTTTCAGTTTTGGTAGTTCTTCATAGAAATATCCTGGTCTGATTTTATTTTATCTGAGATAGAAGAGAAAGTCTAAAAGAGCTTTTAGCCTTGTCAGGCAGACACAAATTCACACTCCATTTGTTGTTGTACTGGGACCAACATTTCTTCATTTCTTAGAGTTCAAAATAGTTCATTGACAAAATGCAATACGTTATTAAAAATTGTATTATTTCATTCATGTGCATGAACAATAGGGCTCAGGTAAAAAGAAAAATATCAGATACATGCCATGTTTTCTATAATAAACATTAACAAATTTTAAGTGTGTTATACTCATTAATATCCATGTTAGTGGATTTCACTGGGACATTTCTATACATGCACACATTGTGCTTTGATTATGCTTCTTCTTTTCCACTTATTTCTGCTTTACATTCATGGCAACTTTAGGTTTTTATTTTTGTCTTAATGAGATTTTCTTCTAGATGAAATATTAAATGAAATCATGTTGACATATAACTTAAAATTATGGTTCCAAATATATTTTAGCAAAAAAGCAAATTTCAGCTGAAGAAATTGATAAAACAAAAATTTCTTTGAAAACAAATGCTGCCCATTAAATATCTACAAGTTTATATAAACTAACATATATTTGTTTCCCTAATGTCATGCTATTATTTTTCAGATAAAAAATTAAAAACTACTTCTGCAAGAATTCAAGAATGATGCATATTGAACCGTCTTATTCTTCTCCAATAGTCTTGGAAATGATCACAATATCATCACTATTAGTATTCCTTATGAAAGACCCTAGTCCCCTAGGATACTTTCGTCAACAGGAGGGCACCCCAGAAAACTCAGACTCCAGGCCGGGAGATGCAATAAGCAAGAGGAGTTTATTTGACGTTTGCGCAAACGGACTCTCTGTCCCGAGCAGACAGGGAGCCCCGAGCAGCGGTTACAAGCCCTTTTTAAAGGCAAAACCCACAAGATTAACGCATAACACAAAGCATCCCATGATTGGTCCATTTAAAGGTCACCATATACACCAACAATCACTTTGCCATGTGGGAAATTTTGTAACACTCTTTGTAAAATGACTGGCCCATGGTTGGTTTAAGGGGGGGGGGGGGTTACATGGTTACAGGCCTATGATTGGTTGACATTTGGCTTAGCTTGTGGTCTTGCCAGGTGGTCGTTGTCTCAAGGTCCTGTCTGGGGAATTTCTAAATGGGAACTGAGGAACACGTACTGTCTGTTCTTTATCTACGACCACTGACCTTGTCCTGGGGCCGGCATCTGGTCCCTGAAACTTCTTAACTCATTTTTGGGAAGGGAAGGGTCAGTGCCAGCATAAGCAAGTTTACAGAAGCAGAATCAGCAGTTAGCAAATTAGCAAATTGTAAAATGGACTCAGCCCTAATTTTTCTAATTCTTCATTCCCCACTTCTTCTCTGGAGTAATTTTAATCTTAAAATTTAGGGTGTCTCTACATTATCTTGTGGGATGTCAGTTGTTCTCAAAGCTTGGTATTTGGATCTCAGAACTAATAGATGGACTGCGCTGATCTTTTTTTATTTTTATTTTTTTTTTTACAAAAGATACCAGTCTGTGGAGTATACAAGGTCCGATTGTAACAAAAGTAACAGTACCAGAGCCCCTTACATTTTTTTTTTTACCAGTCCTGCCTCCATGTATCACAGTTAACTTAATTTTATACCAGCTATACTTGTAAGCTCCAATTTTAAGACATACTCATACCATTTGCAACATACTCATACCATTTGCGACATACTTAAACTTTTTGAGGTTTGTCTTTTTTTTTTAAATAATTAAAGACAAGCCTTACTTTTCAAATCCTTTTTTATCTAAAGGGGATATCAATTTTTCCCCAATTCCCTTCCCAAGGCTTTCTTTATTATCCCCCTCTCCTTTACAATTCCTTTCCCAAGGCTTTTTTTTACTACCCCCCTCTCCTTTACAATTTTTGATAACATACTCAGGTCATTACCATACCAGAGCCAAACTAGGCTGTGACCATAGAGTGGATTTTCAGTCACTATGCACTGACGTGCCTAAGACAAGCAAGCCAGTGATATCCTTGTCCTCAATATCCACTGTGGGAAGAGCGGGTTTCTGGATATCACCCAAAAGAATGTCTCACAAGATCTTACATTTAGCAGCATTCAACCAGGAAACAGACTCAGGTGATGGAATCAGGCAGGAGTTTCCCCAGGTGGCTGTCAGGCCATCGTTGAACTTTACCCATTAGGGTATGCAGCAGCAGCAGCAGCAGCAGCAGCAGCAGCAGCAGCAGCAGCAGCAGCAGCAGCAGCAGCAGCAGCAGCAGGATCTCTCAGTGGCTCCAAGGGACTGTCACAACTCATGCTCGGCTGTAAATTCCTACACAGACTGGTTAAAAGTACATTGCATAGGCTTCGCAGGCTTTGATCCTGCTGTTTTTTAAGATCTTTAAACAATAGTCCAGGACAATTTACCAAAACCACAACTTTTTACTAACCAGATATTTTTGTAAATAGACACAGAAGGCTCAGAAGGCTTAGTCTTGTAGCCATCTCTGACAGATGCAGTCTTTACACCTTATACACCGACAACTGTTAACACTATTTTTTATGCCTTTTTTAAAAAATTATTTTATCTATTTTGCCTCATTTTTCCAAAATTTCTGACTCTGGACCCTTGATCTTAAAAAAAGAGGTAGAAGGGCGAAGGTCCATCTTCTGTAACTTCTTCAGCTGACTTCAGGGGGGTTGATCTTACCTAGCTAGGAACCTATAACCTTAGCCTATTTTACAAAGAGGCTATCAGGGTTAGATGTCATTTAGAACAATATTTAACTTTTGACAGCTGCACAGACCTTTTCTCCGGCTACAGCAGTGTAGCTTGTTTAGCACCCTGGTTTGCAAAAACATCTTTCTAGATGGCTTAGGAATGTGATCTCTAAAGATCCCAACAATGCCTAAATTACCTTTGCAGGCCTTTAGACAGATATCAATAGAAACACACTCTCGGGTTTATAAACTTTTTCCTGAGCAGATGAATTTCATGTAACTGGTGTCAGCTCAATTAGAGCTGCCAATTAGAGCTTTTGGCACATAAAGGGGTTGAGATTTAAACTATCCCCCACGTTTTATAACATTAGCTTTGTATCATCACAGAGGACTGGCAAGTTCCTGTCCCTTACAAGGTAGATAGTCATGGACATTTGGCATGCTTACAAACTCTTTTTATGACCTCCCGGCTCTGACCAGTTTTGAAGGGCCAAGCACAAATGACTCTAGGATCTAACATTTCTGCCATTTAAGCAGTGGCTTACTGCCTCTTGATGCTCCTCCATCGCTTTTGTCCCAGGAGTGTCTTCTCCACTTTGGGACAAATGCCTCATTGGCATTTCCCTTTAGCTGGTCGCTGGACTTGAACTCGGGGCCTGAGCACTGTCCCTCAGCTCTACAGCTCAAGGCTAGCACTCTGCCACTTTGAGTCCCAGACTCGGGGCTTGAATGCTGTCCCCTAACTCTTCAGTCTAGGGCTAGTACTCTGCCACTGTGAGTCTCGAGCTTGGGGCTTGAGTACTGTCCCCTGACTCTTTAGTCCAGGGCTAGTACTCTGCTGGCTGAATAGAGGTGACAGTCTCACAGGAACCTTTTTGTGCCCGGGCTGGCTTTGAACCAGTTTGCAGATCAATGAGTCTTATAAAAGGCCATTTTACTCCAATTAAAAGCAACAAGGTGGTCAACATAGAAGTAGCTTTTAAGCATGCTCTTACCTGAAACTTGTTAAGAGCCAAAGTTACATCTGACAAACTTTTAAGAATCCTCTGTGCTTTGCTCTGGGCTTGCTGGAAACTTAAAAAAAACCTATAAGAGCAAACTGGAACAGCAATCATTTTCATAATCCTAATTTTTTTCTTTGTGCACATTGAGGCCAATGTTAAGGACAATTTTACATTTAAACTTTATATCCAAAAATCCATTTTTAATTAATTTTTTTAAAACCTCTTATTTGCATTTTGAAAAGATCCCTTGAAATCTTGAGGCCAAGTGTCACTCATTGCCTCTTAGTTGCTTGTTTTAAAACAGACACACATTAAGATTTTTAAACTCAAATGACAATTTTTTCTTAATGCGAAAATTACAGTCACCATCACTATACCACGAAGCTAGACTTTACATCTTTATAACTTTTAAAAACATCCTAATTGTAAAACATTAAAAGCAAGTCACATTATACAAATAACTTTTTAACCCTCTTTTTAAGGCCTTTTTAATTTTAATGTTAACACATCCAAGGGGAAGTTTTAGCAATACTAATCAGATTATCACATCAATCATTTTAACCATCATGTTTTCAGTGTCTGTCTGCAGGGAATAGAGAGAACAAAGATGGGCCACTCAGCCCCTTCTATGGAATGGGTATGCACCCAATCCGACTCTTTAGGGTTAGATGAACTGCGTTTGTGCCAGCTTGCCCTCTTTCACCATGTGTGGACTCCTCCCAGGGCCTGTCCCACCATGCATGGCTAGCTGAACTGCACTTCTGCTTGTTTACCTCTTACCCCTAAAGACAGGTCTTCTGTTGGCTTCTAGTTTTCCCTTTTCTTATCTCTTGGTTCTCAAATGAAATACACAGTTTTTAGACAGACAGAACAAGTAACATCTTTGACAGTGTTAAACTAACCTTTATATTTAAATTTTTAATATTTATCCCAAATTTTAGCCAAGGGAACCAGATCCCAAACAGCCAATGCATTTTGTTAAGCCAGATAACTTGATTACAGTATAAACAGTCTTATGCATTTAATATATTAGTTTTTTTAAATACCAGATTTTCTAATTTGCAAGTTAAAGAATCTTTAAAAAGCCATTTAAAACAATGTGAAGATTTTTTTTTTTTTAGAATTTTTGGTAATGTCCAAACCTCATAACCTTTTGAATTTTAAATTTAAACTCACCCAATTGTTACAGCATGCTGACAATTTTTATCTTTGAACACATTTACAGACACACACACAAAACACTCACACAGATCTTAAAGCGCGCAAAAATCAAAATCAGTCGTACTTACACCTTTTAAAGTTTTTAAACAAAAATTTAAGACAGTATTTCTTTTAAACTAGGTACCTTTGTTGGGCTTTATTTTTCCAGAGCTTGCTTATCTAGCAAGGCAATTCACTAATTAGTCTTTTGAATCCCTTCTGTTGGACGAGGGCTGGGGGAGGGGGTCACCTGAAACTAAACTAGCCAGATTTTTTTTTAAATCCAATTTTAGACAAAGCACTTTACAAATTGTTACATTGTCAGGACTAGCTGAAAAAGTCCAAACTAGGCACACAGCCTTCTACACCTTCCCTGCTGGCAGCCTCCACAAGGAGAAAATGCAGCCTGAGGCTTGAAGGGAACCAAACTAGCCCAGTAACCTTCCATGCCTCAAAGGAGGGTGGGCATAGCAGGTCTGTGACTGAGCCCAGCTGGAACTTTTATTTCCCCAGAGATGTTCAAATAAATAACAAAAACACAGATAAACACAAAAACCAAGGATCCACATTTAAAACTGGTACCAATTCTAAAACAGAACTAGACAAGAACTGAAGGCTGAGTTGGGGACTAATGGGCCCCAGTTTATCCCTACTGGAACTCTGTGCTGTTCTTACTCAGCAAGCTGAATCCAGAGTCTGCTGGGTGAGCCTGCCACACTCACCCAGAACTTCCCTACCCCATTAAACATAAAACAAACACACACACTAAAGTAAACAAGACAAACAAGTGGCCACAAAGACAAAATCAGGTCTCAGTGAATGGGGCGACACCTCACCACCATTCACTTACCAGGGGACTCAACACCCCTACTCACCTCCGGAGGAATTTTCTCTTAGATTCCTGCAGACGTTGACCCAGGGGCCTTCCAAGGTGGAGGAGAATTGCCAGTCATCTTGGGGCAAGGGACAAAAGTCCCTAGCGGCCGTCCCCTCAGACTGACAGGTTCTCCCCTACGCTCAGACCCCCGAGCCAAGGCCCGAGGCTGAGCTCTAACTGAGGCCACTCGCAGGTGGTCAGTGGCAGCTTTATAATTGACAAACAAGCAAGTTACAAAAGCAGAACCAGGGGTTTTTGTTTTTAAACGAACTAGGACAAGGTCTCAGGTGTCCTAGGAGTGGACTCACTTGTTGACCCATCTCTACAGAGAATACAAAACACACATTAAAGATGAGTAACACTAAACAGAGACAGACAGAACCAGACGCCGCGGCAACCAAGTACAGATGAGGAAGGAATTACAGATGGGAGTGGCCGGGCTCGCCTTAACTCCCCAGAACAGAGAGACACTAGGATCTCCTCCTTCCTACAGACGACCCTGGAGCAGGACTCCAGGGCGGGACCAGGGTACTGGGCATGTCTGCTTTTCCCTCTGGCCCAAATACAGACGACCCTGGAGCAGGACTCCAGGGCGGGACTAGGGTACTGGGCACGTCTGCTTTTCCCTCTAGTCCAAATACAGATTTGGATCCCAGAACATAAAATGAAAATGACAAACACGAAAGACAAGAGCTCTATCTTACCTCCTGCCGGTCCTGGAATCTGGGATTTGGGGGCGCCTGGTTCCCGGCCAATGCACCAAATGAAAGACCCTAGCCCCCTAGGATAGTTTCGTCAACAGGAGGGCGCCCCAGAAAACTCAGACTCCAGGCCGGGAGATGCAATAAGCAAGAGGAGTTTATTTGACGTTTGCGCAAACGGACTCTCTGTCCCGAGCAGACAGGGAGCCCCGAGCAGCGGTTACAAGCCCTTTTTAAAGGCAAAACCCACAAGATTAACGCATAACACAAAGCATCCCATGATTGGTCCATTTAAAGGTCACCATATACACCAACAATCACTTTGCCATGTGGGAAATTTTGTAACACTCTTTGTAAAATGACTGGCCCATGGTTGGTTTAAGGGGGGGGGGGGGTTACATGGTTACAGGCCTATGATTGGTTGACATTTGGCTTAGCTTGTGGTCTTGCCAGGTGGTCGTTGTCTCAAAGTCCTGTCTGGGGAATTTCTAAATGGGAACTGAGGAACACGTACTGTCTGTTCTTTATCTATGACCACTGACCTTGTCCTGGGGCCGGCATCTGGTCCCTGAAACTTCTTAACTCATTTTTGGGAAGGGAAGGGTCAGTGCCAGCATAAGCAAGTTTACAGAAGCAGAATCAGCAGTTAGCAAATTAGCAAATTGTAAAATGGACTCAGCCCTAATTTTTCTAATTCTTCACTTATAAGTAGTATTCAGTTTGCACCAACAATGTAATAACCATTCTGGAGTATTGTACTAGTTTGGGGAGAAGTGTGCATTTACTATGCTAGACTGTGAAAAAAATCGCTCAGTATATATCTATATATGGTCTGCTTTGCACCATAGCTAATTAATTTAAGAAAATCATTTTGTAATCCTTATGTGGTGTATTTTTGTTTCTAGGAAAACACCACTTTACATGCTCCACTGACTTTTATTGAACACAGACAAAAATTTCAATTTTGTTTACATTTGGATAGAGATGTAGTATGTATTGAACCATTAATAGCTTCAATTATGAATTCAGGTAGAAATTATTTCATAGTTAAGAAATAGGAAATGTTAATGATTTTTATAATCAGTACAAAATAAATAAGAAAAAATTCCATGAAAATTTATTGGTTTTATTGAATATGTAAAATTATTAAAAGCCCATATTCTTTGACATTGAACCATGAATTTTTTCATATGACATATTTCATGTGATATTACCATGCTATCATTCCCTCTCAATATTATCATAATATCAATATTATCATGATAATGTCAGTATGATCAATACTATGATAACATAATCAGCTCTGGTTTTGAGATTAGATGGTTGTGTTCACCTACAATGAAAAAGTTTTAAAAAGTGTATGATACTCTCTTGATGTCTACTTAATTTTCATTCTTGTGATGATACATCAGCTTTGAATTATCTTCTATCTTCCAGGACATTTTATGTCTTAGGTGGAGTCACACATTTCTCCTAAGATTTGTTTTGAAATCTACTATTATAATGGTAGATAACTTTTTAGTATCTGAGAGAGCAGTCCCAAATTCTAATTTTATTTGTAATTACAAAATTAATCCATTGATAATCTACATGTTCATAACTCCTAAAGGTGACACAGGTACAGAAATCCTTTCTGTAGATGAATCTCACCAATAAAGTGACATTCCATTTATTCTATCATTTTTTGTAGGTGGAGGTCATGTACTAGGGCTTAAACTCAGGTCCTAGGTTGTGTACTTCATCTTTGCCTTAACTTTTTCTCCCAAGAATTGTGCTCTACTATTTGATTCACACCACTATTTCCCACATTTTGCTTGTTTGTTGGAGATAAGACTCTCATGGACTTTCCATGCTCAAGCTGAATCTCAATCCTTAGATCCAGGCTTCCTGAACTGCAAGGAAAACAGATGCAGGCCACTGATGCCTGGCTTAACTTGTTTGTGATAGTTAAAATAAAAGTTGTCAAGATTTGTATTGTTTTGTTATGCCACTATTTGCCATGCTTTTACTGCATTAAGTAATGAGATTCCCTCTGAAATTAACATACATGGGTCCATGTAAATTCACAGGAATTGTGGATTGTGTTACATAGTGCTAAAACTCCAGGACTCAGTACTAACTTTTTGTTTTAATGACAGAATTGTAAAGAGTAGTTAATTAAATAAAACAACAGGAAAAAAAGAGAAAAAATTACATTGTTCCACTTGTGAATTGAGATTGGAGTTTAAGGAAGCAGACAATGTCTAGTAGTACTTTGACCTATATGAAAGTTTACTAATTTTCCTTTTCCATAGCTGGAGTATCATGTAAGGATGGAGGAATTGGAACTGTCACCAAAAATCAAGTTCAAGGTGACTACCTCCTCCCTACACTTGGGAATTTCTTTACCAATCTACAGTCACTCAGATCAATGTAAAGAGCCATTTAATTTAACTCATTGTACATTAAAAATAAATAAACCCATGGAGTGTTTCAATTAGTTGATGGTTGTGTGTGGGTCTGAAAACAAATCAAGTGATATTGCATGGAAAGTTTCCTCCAAGTCATTTTAGACTTTAGAATTCCAAGGTCACTCTTATGAACAGTACTAAGAGTGCAAGTGGGAAATCACAGCCCCACTAGTTCAACGTTTCTTTTGATTTTTGTAGTCCTGAGAAAGAAAAAAAAGGGGAGAGGTCAAAGGAAAGAGGGGACTCTAGTTTTTAACATGAGATGTAACTAGCCATTCCCCAAATGGCATGGCTTCTTAAACAAAAATAAAAAGTCAGCAGCTGAGGTGAGAACAGAGTTGAGGATGGTGAAAGGCAAGCTTTTCTTGCAACAATTTCTAGATTTTTAGATAGGTCATAGTAGCTGGTTTTGCAGAAAGCCACTTTGTCTAAATTTAAACTAAACTGAAAATGTATTTGTATGCATGCTTGTGACAGCTTTTGGAATATTTCATGAAAAATATTGAAGGTAATTTAGAGGTAATTCTTGAATTTTTTTTGGTCAGTCATGGGGCCTGAATTCTGGGCCTGGGCAGTGTCTCTCAGCTCTTCAGCTCAAGCTAATGCTCTACCAACTGACCCACAGGCCACTTCTGGCTTTTTCTGCTTATGTGGTGCTGAGGAATCAAACCCAGGATCTCATGCATGCAAGGCAATTGCTCTACCACTGAGACACCTTCCCAGCCCCTTTGAATTTTTATTGTATAATACTTTAAATACTGTTATTGTCATTGCATTATTATTCTTTAATAATATCCTTGTTTCTAGGTGTGATAACCCTATTCTTTACATTGATATGTTTTCTAAACTACATAAAAATGATTGCTACTCTTTTTGGAGGAAAAAACTACTCACTTAGTTAAATCTGTCTCTTTTGTGGTTCCAGAATTCCTTTTGCTAATGTTTTCCACTATTTTCCAATTTATGCCATTTTCTTTTACAAAAAAAACTCTATCCCTAAATTTGCTGTCATCCTTCTAAATTTTTCAGGAATACCAATTAGCCCAAATTCTGTCACAAGCTCTCTAAGGTACTAGATTCTTTCCTACTAAAAATTAGGGTCATGGAAGTTAGTAGTGAATCTGTGAGGACATAAAATGATAGAGTGATGTAATTTTATGTGTGAACTCTTGAGTGGACAAAGGCGTGGAAATACCTCGGTGTATGTTCTCAAGATTTTGAAACTGCCGAGAAGTCAGAAATTGAAATAGTAGATCCTACAAAGATGATTGCTTGTGAAAGTTAGCAGGTATTATCCAATCAACAGGAGTCTATGTACACCCAAAATGTGAATGAATTAAGGACAAATTCTTCTCATTCCTTGAACTAGGACATTTTTTTTGCCTTGGAATATTAAATGAACATTAGAAAACCTATATCTCAGTCCTTATCTTTAGCATAAGATGCACAACTGTGTTTTTTTTCCTTTTTCTTTTGGTTCCCCAGCTCTGATGGTAGATCATGTAATTCCTCAGTTTTTTCAACTACTATAATTGAGCCAGTTTTCATAATCTTCTCTTCTTCTTCTATCTTCATTCCTCTCAGTCTCCAACCCTTTCCATCCCACTTGATCTGTTTTTCTTCAGAACACTGATAAACAAGTTAGTGGCAACATGGGGCCTCACTGTTTCTTGAGCAATCTTCCACTTGCACATAATTGAGTTCTGATCTTTTCCTCCAAACTTCATTTTAGCCAGTGCCTCCATTCTTGGAGAATAGGGTGTGTTTTCAAAGTTCTTCCTATAGATTTAGGTGTTTGCTTTCACACACCCACATTACTCCTACATTTACACACCCTGGTTTCTTGTCCTAGAAAAGATTTAAATCAGGGTTGGGAAGGTGGCTCAGTGGTAGAGCGCTTGCCTTGCATGCCTGAGGCCCTGAGTTCGATTCCTCAGCACCACATAAGCAAAAAGAAAAAAGCCGGAAGTGGCGCTGTGTCTCAAGTGTTAGAGTGCTAGCCTTGAGCTGAAGAGCTGAGGGACAGCACCCAGGCCGAGAGTTCAGGCCCCATGACCGGACCCAAAAAAAAAAAAAAAAGATTTAAATCAATTCATCTAAATAACATGCCATCATCTTTCCCGGCCTCACAACTTGTCTTCTTTTTTGTCTTTTCTTTTTTGGTACTGGGGATCGAACCCAGGACTTAGCACTTGCTAGGCAAGTGCTTTGCCACTGAGCTACATCCAAGCCCACAACTTGTCTATCTAATTGAAACTATCGACTTTTTTTTCCTTTAGCATTTTCCATTTCATTCTCACATGCTAGAAAGCAAATTTTGCTACAAATGTAATTGAGAATATAGGCCTTTACCATGGACAGCCCAGAGAGATTCACAACAGGCTCATGACAAATTGCAGTCCTTGCTGTAGTTTGATTGGATGGTTCTTGCTTTACATCCAATCCTCATCACTGCTTGAACTCATTCATTTACCCATATTTCTCAACAATTTTAATAGTTACAATATTTTTATGTATGTACAATATTTTTATACATATATATATATAGGTATATGTTTGCATGTATATATTATCATTAAGTAGTTGTACAAAAGGGTTTCAATTCAACACATCAGTTTAGAAGCACAAAGCATATTGATAAATGTCACCCTTGCATCATTTCTCCCAACCACACCCATTCCCCAAACCCCAAAGGTAACTGGTTCCATTTTCACATATATAATATTGAATATTCAATTTGTATTCACCCACCATTTCCTCTATCCATTTATCTCTAATTTCTAGATCTATCCTTGGAACCATCTTCCTGACTTTCAATTCCATCAGAGTTATTTGTGTTACTGTGTTTTATTTACCACTTATAAATTTATTCTTTCCACCATGTATAAACTTCAGGATGTAGAATATTTATATTTCCAGCATCTCACCTATAGCTTAATTTATGTGCTTGCAAATATTAAGCAGGTATCTCTATTCTGAGTTTGATCTATTAACCTTTAATATGACCATATTTGCAGCCGAAGATTTTATGAATGTAATTGGGACTAAATGAAGTCTTAAAGCTAAAAGGTGGACATGCTTAGAAGAGGACAAAGAAACAACTAATCTTTTCCTCTATCTTTTCAGGAGCACCAAGGAAACATACAAGAATATAGTAATTGCTGAGCACTGGTGACTCGTTCCTCTATTCATGTGTAGTTAACTTAGGAGTCTGAGATCTGAGGATAAGGTTGGAACGATCTGGAGCAGGAAACTCTGTCAGACTCTCTTTTCCAATTAACCACCCAAAAGCAGATCTGTGGTTCAAGTGACAGAGTGACAGCCTTGAGCATTAAAAAGCTACAGGATAGTGCCCAAGCATTGAATCCAAGTATCAGTGCCAGAAAAAAAGTGAGAAAGTAGAGGTTTACAAACCAAATCAAGAATTTACCTGCTTTGCACCTTGACAATTGAGACAAAATAAATACTTGTTTGTTTTTTTAAGCCATGTTAGTTATATTATTATATTAGCCCAAGCTGATAAAGACAGTGAATGGATGTATTTATTAGGGAAATATTTTATAAATATTTGATATCTTCTTCTTATATATAAAATTGAAACACAAGGATAAATTATTAAATAATATACCTATTGAAATGACAAAGTTTAGTATTTTCCAAAGTTTTATTTTTCTCCAATTAATTCACAGAAATTAAAAGTGATTATATATTGCATTTTTAAATATATATTAAAATGTAGCTACTGACTTGAATGGAGTAACCAAATGTTATTTAAGAATTGTTCAATGTTGATATTAAAGTCTGTAAAACATTAAAGACAATTATTAGTTGGAGAAATATCCCTCTATTAAACTTATGCTATAACTTCCAGCAATTCAGAAACCTCCCACCCAAAAAAGTACTATTTTTTCATGAAAATCATTGTTTTAACCTATAAAGATATATCTCTCATTTAAATAGATTCTAATAAGCTTAAACATTTTAAGTTCATCAAACTTAACTTGTAAAAAGTCATAATATGTAAAATGCTTAATTTCAAATGACAAAGTCTTGGATCTGGCTATTTATTTTAAATATATAAATATGAGGACAAATTTATATAATTCCTTCTAGTTCTAATTCCTTCATTCATCAAATCACCCTAAAGATATTAACATATGGAATGAAAAATTACATGAGATAATAACTATAAGAATAATCAGCATAAAATTTGATTCATACTAACAGCAATGTGAAAACTCTCTATATTTTATATTCTATTGAAGTCCATCAACATTTTTATTGTGAAAATACTGTACAGATGGGTTAAAATTACATGGGCAAGATAATGAGTACATTTCTTATCAAGCATTATTGCCTCCTTCTTTGTTTCCCCTTCCCGTCCCTTCCCATCCTGCCCCCCCACCACTTGCCAGAGTTGTAAAGTGTTTTCAACATAACGACTTGTACATCTCATTGCTGCAATAGGTCCACCTATATCCCTATTTAAACAATTTTTAAACCATTGAATTCACAATTATAAATAGCGTCAGCGAAATCCTAAAACATAATCCTGAACATGTTATAGAATTTTTAGAACCTATTATTATTTTAAAATTATTTCAATAGAGCTTTATACCTCACGAGAAAACTCTGTATTATCTGATTTCTATCCGGGATTAAATGTGGACAAACAAACTAAAAACAGCTAGTAGGTTCAATAGTGAAGGGGAGAAAAATCAAGCACATTGGTAGGCCACTGTGTAAATACTATATGTAAAATATACAAGACTGCTAGATTTAATTAAATTTCAAAATGCCACTTTGAATCAATATGCCCCATACAGATTGAACAGGATGAGTGGATCAATCACAGCTTTTATTTTTCATTAAATTGAACTTAGCTACATACATGCTGTTGAAAACAATCAATTCAGATAAAATAGTGGATAGTTACCACAAAGCAGTCCAAAGTTTCATACTTACACATCATATATAAAATGCTGTATTCTGATAGTAAGTCAACTGCTTGACTTTGTACCATGCAGGTTTTATAAAAGAAATGAAATAATCATAACACACTTAATTTGGAAGAGAGACAGATCTTCATAGAAACAAATTGGCAGTCTCAAACTCTACTATAATTGGCACACATTATTTATCCAACATCCAATTTTTAATAACATCCTCTTCATTTTTCAGAACAATTACTTTGGGAAACTCTGTTTCCTGGCACACTCTCCCAGGACATAGGAAGTGAGACAGACATGCTCTGATTCAAGTTAAGCAGACAGTGTTATCTTCCCCTGAAATCTGCCATTTGGTCATTCTTTTCTTTTTTTTTTGTCGGTCATGGGGCTTGAACTATGGGCCTGGATGCTGTCCCTCAGCTCTTCAGCTCAAGGCGAGCGCTCTACCACTTGAGCTACAGCGCCACTTCCGGTTTTCTAGTGGTTTTATTGGAGATAGGAGTCTCAGAGTTTTCCCTGCCTGGGGTGGCTTTGAACTGCGATTCTCAGATCTAAGCCTCCTGAGTAGCTAGGATTACAGGTGTGAGCCACTGGCGCCCGGGCTGGTCATTCATTTTTAAAAAGGGTATTGCTTGATTAGATTTGGCCACATTATGCTAAGTAACAAGAACACCAATCCTGTTTAACAAAATTAAGCCATCATAGATTTTATTGTAGTTGGTTGTGGGACTTGTACTCAGGACTTGGACATTGTCCTTCAGCTTTTTTGCTCAAGACTAGCATTCTACCATTTTGAGCCACAGCAACACTTCCAGTTTTCTGGTTGTTAATTGGAGATAAGAGGCTCAATGATTTTCCTGCCTGGACTGGCTTCATACTGTGATCCCCAGATCTCAGGCTCCTAAGTAGCTAAGATTACAGGTATGAGCTACCAGTGCCCAGTTGCAAAGACATTCTTATATAGTGATTGTTGCTCAGAGAGTAAACAGCTTTTCATAATCCCATATAAGATATACAGGAATATACATATGTATATATACATATATATGTATACAAATATATACGTATATATTTAATTTGCATGCTGACACTTGGGCTTGAACTCAGGAACTGTGCACTATCCCTTAGTTCTCTACTACCTGACCCCAGATTCACTTTTGGCTTTTTGTTCATTAACTAGAGGTAAAAGTCTCACAAATTTCCTTGCCTGACATGGATTTGAACCATTATCCTCAGATCTCAGCCTCTTGAGTTGCAAGGATCACAGGCATGAGACATTGCCACCCAATGTCAGGGTATACAGCTATTTTGCTGGCCTCTAGCTAACAATCAGGTGGAGGAGATTCAAGACAGCATCCATGCTTTATTTACCTATACTCTGCTTTATGTATAACTTATGCTTATGTTTGTAGTTTATTTATAAAAACAAAACACATAGCCTGTTCATTTTCCAGGAAGGATGGGGATGATTTAAAAGTGAGACAAAGAAGCCGGGCGCTGGTGGCTCACGCCTGTAATCCTAGCTACTCAGGAGGCTGAGATCTGAGGATCGCGGTTCAAAGCCAGCACGGGTATGAGAGACCATGAGATCCCTATCTCCAATAAACCACCAAAAAACCGGAAGTGGCGCTGTAGCTCAAGTGGTAGAGCTCTCACCTTGAGCTGAAGAGCTGAGGGACAGCGCCCAAGCCCAGAGTTCAAGCCCCACGACCGACCAAAAATAAAAAGTGAGACAAAGAAAGAAATGAATCTATTGCATGTCTCACCCCCTTTGACCACAGAATATAAAATTTGAATATTCTCATTGACTAGGGTTTTAGCAAGCATTGAAAAGAAAAACTGTATGTATTTTATCTTTTTTTAAAAACTGGAATGGACACATTCTGAAGTTAATAAACAATGCAGACTACTCTCACTTCAGACATGTCCCTAATTTATAAGCACACTCTGATTAATCTTAGGTTTGATAACTTACTAAAATTATACTTAGAGATGTTATATTCCTGGGTGTGTTTTATTATAGATAAAAGTGAACTGTTACATTCCACTGGGAGAAAGGAAATATAATTCCTATAGTTTTATAGGAATTATATAAAAGCATTATAAGAAAGTTTCAAGTGTAGATCTTCTATTTGTTTTTCCTCTGCTGAGAAATGGAAGCTCCTGACATTGAATTGGGTAAGATACAACTGCATGGAATATGGCCAATCAAGAACACTTATCTGAGCCTTGGTGTGGTAACTTCAATGAGTAGATCTTGCATTGACATGGGTGATTTCTCAAGTGGCTGAATTTCAACCTCAACTCCTGTGGAAGTCATGATGATATCACATACCCTGAATATCTACCTTCAATCTTACATTAAACTACCTTATATGGCCAACTATATCCCACATCACATTGTTAGACTGTCTAGATGTTCCAAGTCTCCCTGCAAATCAAAAAAATCCAATAGGCATGATATAATGATTACTAAGGTATAAAGCATAAAGTATAAAGGCCAGCTTTCAATTTTAACCACTTCGCATTATTTATGGAACCAAAATAGTCATAGCTATACTAGTAAACATACTGTCAGTACTTAAATCTCTAAACATATTTTTGAGACCAAATTTCTCTTTTTAATATATGTTTTATTATAAAAGTACTGTACAAAGGGGTTACAGTTACATGAGTAAGGTAATGAGTACATTTCCTATTGAGCATTGTTACCTCTTCCTTTGTTTTCCCCTAACATCTCTTCCCATTCCACCTCTCCAACTCCCCCTCCCCCCAAGTTGTAAAGTTCATTTTCAACATAGTGTCTTGTACATCTCATTGTTAGAGTGGAAGACAAAATTTCTTTCTGTAATATATTTCAATGTTTCCTTTAAAGTAGAAAGGCCACCAATCTTTTACTTATGCATACTGCACGATCACAATTGTGCATTGCATTCATTTTACTCAGCAATGTATTTTGCATTAAGTGTGAAAATATGAATGTCTTCTGTAACACAAGGGCTAACAGTTCAAGTGTATGATGAGTCATTCAAACAAATAACATGGGCAAAGGCCATAGTGGTAAGGAATATTCAACTCATTGAATTACCTGAATAGACACACAATGTTAACTGAAGAGAATTTATATTGTTCCTATATAAAACCTTTTACTATTCCATAAAGGACAAAAGGAGAAAAGTAAATGATATTTTATAAAGAACTTTTTTCTATGGTTGTAATTTTTTTGGGGGGGTCCGGTCATGGGGCCTGAACTCTGGGCCTGGGCGCCATCCTTCAGCTCTTCAGCTCAAGGCTAGTGCTCTACCACTTGAGCCACAGCGCCACTTCCTGGTTTTTTTCTTTTTGCTTATGTGTTGGGAAATCGAACCCAGGGCCTCATGCATGCAAGGCAAGTGCTCTACCACTGAGCCACCTTCCCAGCCCTGGTTGTGATTTTTTATTCAATTAATTTAAGTAAAATTTACAACACCCTCTGAGCTCTAAAACATTCATTTAACAGGAATAAATTGATACTGTACAAGATCTTGGTAACTTGTATAAGCCATTGAATAAATTAGTAGATAATGGATGTATATTTGAACAGGGTTGTTATTGGCTAATAAATCCAAGTTTATTAGTATGCTACCTTGTTCTTCAAGAGAGAACTATCCCCAGTCTCTGACGTCAAAATTACAAACTAGAAAATATAGACCTGTGGAATATAGAAACTGGGAAAATTGAGAACTTGAAAATATAGAAAAATCATATTTTTAACTAGGTACAAAAGGACGTGGGTACTCAAAAGGGGTAGGGTCGGGTAGGGAAAGGGATGGACAAATGAAGAGGAGAGTAGGAGAAAAATACAATTAAGAATCCAAAGTATATCCTACAAAATTAAAAAGACTTAAGGAAGGTGTGGGTAGGGGATGAATGGGTGAGACTATTGGAAGATGTGCCATTAATCAAAATATATTAATAAACTACTTTAAGTGGCAATTCCATTGTGCATCTACTTATAGATAATAACAATAAAATAATTGATGTATTATTTAATGAATAATAGTTTATCTATAATTTATATTTTGTTATACAAACTGAATAAATTATATACATGGAAAAACACCCCAGATAGTCAACTAAATATACAAACAAAGGTTATACATGTCTAACTAACCTGAAAAAATAATTTCTATTATCTCATGATACTATTTTTATAAAGATAAGTTCAGTAAATCTATTTTACATTTATATTGCATTTTATTCAGTTTTCATATCCATTACATAAATAAATCTCTAAATCAAATTTAGGGGGGAAAGGCATTGAAAGAAGGGTATTGTACATCTATGTTGAAAAATGCACTTTACATTTTAGGTGGGGGGAGGGGAGTGTAGTTGAGAAGGTGGGAGGGCACAGATGGTAGGGAAAAAACATTGCTTGGTAAGCAATGTACTCATTACCATGCTCATGCAACTGTAACCCCTCTGTACAGTATTTTTACAATAAAAAACTTATTTAAAAAGAATGCTATTGTATCATTTGAAGAAAAAGTGAGAGACCTAGAAAAATTTATGTGACATGAAGTAAGTCAAGTCCAGAGAGAAAAAGGATGCATAATTTCACATATATGTGTAAGTTAGATATAGCTTATAAACTTACAAGCAAACATATTAGGTGGTATTCAGGCTTACAAAAATGTATGAACTGAAATATGGTAGATTCAAGGGAGAACTTGAGTACTGTAATTCCTTAAAAAGGCAAAACCAAAGTTAAAAGAAATAAGTTCCAAGGTACAGTACTTGAAATGGATGGGGTAGGGGCAAGGGAAAAGATTGCTTTCAAGAATTCACCATATAGTCTACAAAATTAAGAAAAGGAGGGAAGGATTGAGTAGGTGAGGGATGGGTGAGGATGTTGAAAGTGGTGACTCTGATCAAAGTACATTACATTTATGAACTGATTTGTTAAGTGGCTTTTTTGTAAAACTACTTAAAGATAACTTAAAAATGCCCTGCTAGAAACACACACGCGCGCGCACACACACACACACACACACACACACACACACAAACACACATACACACACACACACACACACACAAACACACACACAAGAGATATCACTGCCGTCAGATAATTTCTGAGAAAGAAATTGAGACTGAAATCATGACAGAGGAAAAGAAAAATGATAAAAAGTTTGAAAGAATAATTTGCTTCAAGATAATATTTAATTAAAAAAAACTGTGATGAGGTACAATGAGATTATTTTAAACACAGACTTCATTTTAAAAGTAAATAAAACTATACCCAAAGTACAATATATTAGTAAAGAACATAATAAATAATATGGATTCATACCTTATTTCACCCCTTTCCAAACTTTAGACTTAACAATACTATTTTAAAAAAAACATACAATAAGCCAGACATAGTGACTTACACCTGTAATTTTAGCTACTCTAGAGACTGAGATCTGTGTATTGAGGTCCAGAGTCAGTCTGGGAAGACACATCCATAAGATTCCTATCTCCAAATCATGAGGGAAAGGTCGAATTGAAGGTGTGGCTCAAGCAGTTCAGAGTCATGTATGAGAGAAAAATCCAAGATAAAAGCACAAAGTCTAATGTTCAAACATCATTAGTTGAAATGAATGTTAAATGTTAAATAATATTTGTTACTGCCATTACTTTCATGTCCCTTTAGGATAGAAGGTTTCTAAACAAAGCTTTTATCAGCTGTGCTAGGACTTGCATTTTCAAAGGATTCTTTGAAGGTCTTTCTCTCATTCTCATTTGTGGCGGAGAGTTGTTTGATATAACCAAGTCAACCTTCATTTTAGGGACAACAGCATGCCTTTAAAGAATGCATGTAGGCCAAATGAAACTGAGAAAATAAGGGGAGGAAAGAAGGAAAGAGTACATACATACAGGAGGAAGGAAAAAAGTAAAAGAAAAAAATAAGATCTACCACGGTTCAAAGCCAGCCCAGGCAGAAAAGTCCATGAGACTCTTATCTCCAATAAACCCCCAGAAAACCGGAAGTGGCTCTGTGGTTCAAGTGGTAGAACACTCACCTTAAGCTGAAGAGCTCAGGGACAGTGCCAAAGCCCAGAGTTCAAGCCCCACAACTGAAAAAAAAAATCTACATTCCAGATTTTAGTTTTGTTTCTATATTTATTTTTAATTAGCATATGTTAAATAGTATAAGAGGGGGTCATTATGATAATTCCATAAATGCATAGAGAGTACTTTTAATACATTTATCCTCTATAATGTATTCTCATGTCACTCTTCTCTTCATGCTTTGTTGATGATTGGTGGTTTTCATTAGTCTCAATCTTTCCCTCCTTCCTTCCCTCCCTTTCTCCCTTACTGCTTCCCTCCCTCCCTCCTTCCCTCCCTCCCTTCCTTTTTTCCTTCCTTCCTTCCTTCCTTCCTTCCTTCCTTCCTTCCTTCCTTCCTTCCTTCCTTCCTTCCATCCTTCCTTCCTTCCTTCCTTCCTTTCTTCCTTCTTTCCTTCCTTCCTTCCTTTTGATTTTATTCTTTCTTTATTCTTCCTTCCCCTCATCTACATTTTTACCTATCTATCATCTGTATCTCTGTACCTATCATCTATTCATCTATCATCTTTCTATTTGTCTAAGCTATTTCAAAGATCTTCATCACTCAAATTCATTTTCCTTCCCCTACCCTCTCTTTATTGTCATCAGGCTGTTTTTATTTTACATTAAAGTACTAGTATGGCTATTTTATTATTTTACTTTGTTATTTACTTTTTATTATCATTATTACAATTTTAGGTGTAAAATCTAAAAGCCAGCAAAATCATTCCATATTTATTTTGTTGGGCCTCCCATCAGGAGTTCAATCTGCATTTTAATCAGTTTTCCTGTAAATTACATTATTTCCTTCTTAATGGCTGAATATATGTGGAGTAAATATACCCATTTTCTTTCTTCTTTGGTTGTTGGGAACTTAGGCTGCCTCCATAGATTGGATATCGTGAACAGTGATGCAATAAATATTGTTATACACGTGTCTTTCTAGTATGCTTTACCAGATTTCAAATATATTACCAAAAGTGATAGAGCAGTGACCTACAGAAAGATTATTTTTTAGTTTCTAAATTATCTAGATACATGTTTCCATAATAGTTGTATTAGCTTACATTTGAACAGTATGTAAGTGTTTCTTTCACCTTGAAGCCTAGCCAAAATTTGTTATTGTTTATTTCCTTGGTGAGTTCCATTCCAACTGGGGTAAGATAGAGTCTTAGTGTAGTTTTGATCTGCATAGAATTCCATTGTCTATATATACCACATTTTCTTGATCCCTTCATCTACTGATGACATCTGGGTTGGTTCTATATCTTAGCTATGGTAAATAATGCTGCAATGAACCTAAGTGTTATGTTAGTTTAGTGTAGCCTTGTTTGTGATTGTTTGGCTAAATTCCCATGAGTGGGATTGCTGGATCATTGGGGAGCTCTATGTTTGGTTTTTTAAGAATATTGAATGTTTTTTCATGTATTTATAAGCCACTTGTACTTATTCTGAGAAATAATTGCCCAATTCATGTTCAATCGATTATCAGCTCTCTTGCTGTTTAATTTTTGGGTGTTTTGCATATATTGGATGTTGATTCTATCTATTGGTTCTTTAAATAGTTGAAGTTTATCTCCCATGTCATAAGTCTTCTCAGTTTGGATGAGTGTTTCTTATAATGTGCAAAAACATTTTAATTTGATGCAGCCTTGCTTTTATTTTATAGATAAGTAGAGCTTTATTCATAAAATAATCACCTTTGCATAAGACTCCCAGGAGTTTCTTGCTGCCTTTAAGTGATTTCAAACCTTCTCAAGATCCTAGTCAAACAAAAACAAAAGATAGATAAGAAAAATGGAAGGGATGATTCTGATCAAGATGCATTGTATTCCAAGTCTGACTTGTAGAACTGAAACATTTCTGAATTTCTTATTTTTTTAAAAGCCAAACCCAATATGAGAAATAATGAAGGTCAAGTATATTAATGAAATATACACAAAATACAAACAATCTTTGAAGCAAAAGTTTTCTGTGAAAAGCTAAATTGCTTTATCTTGATAATGACCAAACTGAGGTGAGGTGGAATTACAGTGTTGTTTTGATTTGTACATTTTTATGACCAGAGATGTTAAATATTTTTCATATGTCTATTGGCCAATCTTCTTGTATCTTTAAATATGTAAATCTTTGAATTTCTCTTTAAGTCTCTAGCCATCTATTAATTGGGTAGTTGTTTATTTGAGGGTTTATTTTATTTTTGTATTATTTTTAGTTTTTATTTTGTCAGTTGGGGGGCTTGAATTCTGGCCTGGGCACTATCCCTGACCTCTTCAGCTCAAGACGAGAGATCTCTCACTTGAGACACAGCACCACTTCCTTGAGGGTTTATTTTTGTAGGTGTTAATTTTGAGCTCTAATTATATTTTAGATCTGAGGCCCTTGTCTGGTATATAGCACATAAAAATCTTCTCCCATGTTTCTATTAATCTTGCTAGCTATATCCTTTGCCATGCAGAAACTTTTAAATTTGATGCAATCCCATTTATGCAGTCTTTCATGGACTTGTTGTGATTGTGGATCTTTACTTAAGAAGTTTTAGCCGAAGCCTAGGAACGCCAGTGTTTTCCCTACAAATTCTTGTAATATATTCAGGGATCTGATCTTACACTGAGGTCTTTAATCCATTTTGAATGGAACCTGGTGCAGGGTGATATATAAGTATCTGGCTTCAGTTTTCTGGACATGTGTAGACAATCCTATACTTTTTCTCTTGTATTTATCTTTTTTTTGTCAGTCGTGGGGCTTGAACTCTGGGCTTGGGTGCTGTCCCTCAGCTCTTCAGCTCAGGGCAAGCACTCTATAACTTGAGCCACAGCGCCACTTCTGACTCTTTCTGAGGAATTGAGCCCAGAGCCTAACGAATGCAAGGCAAGGACTCTAGCACTGAGCCACCTTCCCAGCCCCAAGTTTATCTGTTTTGATGAGAGAAAGGGGAAAGAATAGAAATGGAGTGAGAAAAGAGTGAAAAAATACAGCATATCATATTCACCAGATATTATGTTGAAAAAGATCTATATAGCTTGTGGATGAGATTGGGAACAGAAAACTGGGTGAAAGCCAAGGAAGGAGGACATTGTTAAAAAGAAATGAACTCATTAAATGACATATAACTGTAACTCCCCATGCATCACCTTGACAATAAACCTTTAAATTGGTTTGTTAAACTCTTAGTCAAATTAACCAAAAGGAAGATGAAAAACAAAACAAAAATTACAAAAGCTAGAGGATTATGATAGAATACTGTGAAAATGTATCTTCTAATAAAATGGATAGTCTAAAAGAAATTTATAAATTTCTGCATACATAAGACCTATTAAAACCAAAATCAAAGAAAATAAACCATCTAAATGTAAAGCAAAAATAATGATTGAAAATATAAAACAGCTCCAAATAATTTAAAGCCTGGGATCTCATAGTGTATTGATAAATTTTATCAGATTTTTCAGAAAAATAAATAGTGACACTTCCCTAATTCTTCAAAAATTAGAAAGGAAAAAATGCTAGCAAATTTCTTCTTTGAGTATAGTATTATATTTATATTGAATAAGAACAAGAAAATATAGAATTATGGATCAATAACATTGATGAACACATACATAAGAATTCCCAATTAATATTTTCAAACCAAGTTAAACAACACAGTTGGGTGATCATAATACACCGTGATCAAATTGATATTACTGTTATTAATTATCTTTTGTCATTCATGGGGCTTGAATTTTGGACCTGGGCACTGTCCCTGAGCTCTTCAGCTCAAAGTGAGCGCCCTACCACTTGAGCCACAGAGCCACTTCCAGTTTTCTCGTGGGTCAAAGATAAGAATCTCATGGACTTTCCTGCCCAGACTGGATTTGAACCACGATCCCCAGATGACCTGAGTAGCTAGAATTACAGACATGAGCCACCAGTTCCAGGCTGAAAATTAATATTATTCTATCACTACAGACATGGCTCAACTTAACCCGGTTCAATAAATGCAATATATCCCATAAGCCAAATCAAGGAAAGAATCACATAATCCTGTTAGTTGAGGTAGAAAAGTACTTCGACAAATTTCAATACTAATTCCTGATGAAATCTCTCAGGAAAATAGGATAGTAAAGAATCTATGTCATCATTATAAAAGAATATTCTATAAACTTTTATTCCCTAGTTATACTAAACATGGAAAACATAAAATGATTTTCTCTATAGTCAGAAATAAGTCAAGAGTTTCTGCTTTCCAAACTCTTATTCAGTATCATATTGAATTCTTAAAAGCAGTGAGACAAGAAAAGTTATTTTTAAGCCCCTGAGTCTACAACTTTTAATATAGGTAAGATCTGTCAAAGGACATTTCCACCATATGAATTTGAAATCATTGCAATACCAGAGTATGTCAATAGCGGAAGATACATGGAACTCCATCCAACTGAATCAATTAAAGCTGCTGAGAAAGTACTGCTGGGATTATGGGAGAGTATGATATAATTAAGACCTCTAATTTTTACTTGTAAAAGAGAGGTTTCTAGTTTCTAAAGACACTAGGGGACAGGGGTAGCCCTCAGCATCCTGAGTAGATAAGAATAAGGGATGAATGAGCCCTGTGAAATTTGCTATTAAATTACTTTTAACTGATTTAGAAAAAGTAATAATTATACATTTTCATGAAATTCTGCATGCCATTTTAACACATGCAGCAATTGTGAAATTTTTAAGTTAAGTTAAACTGTCCTCAAGCATATTTTATTTCTTTGTGATGAAACCCTTCAAAACTTTTTATTTTTATTTTAATTTTTATTGTACAGAGGAGTTACAAATACATGGGCAAGATAACGAGTACATTTCTTATCAAGCATTGTTGCCTCCTCTTTGTTTCCCCTTCCCATCCCTTCCCCTCCTCCCCCCCAAATACTCCCCCCACCCCTCACTAAAGTTGTAAATTTCGTTTATCGACATAATGACTTGTACATCTCATTGTTGCAATGGGTCCACCTGTATCCCTAGTTAAACGATTTGTTTTTGCCCTTGTATTATTAGTAATTATCTACAGTCAGCCTATTATGCAATAGCACAGCAGAGCTGTTTACTCCAGTCTTACTGTAGCTATGTCCCTGATCATCAACCTTTCCAAATTGTACTACTGCTATAGTCTCACCAGCCTCTGGCAACCACCATTCTCCTCTCAGCTTCTATGCAATCACAGTTATCTATGAGATCAGATACTTGCTTTCCTTTGCAGAGGTTATCTTTGCTCTAACATAATGAATTATACTTTCATTTACATTTCAACAAATGACAAGATTTCATTTTTGGTTTTTTCTTGTTTTTTGTTTTTGTTTTTTGGCCAGTCCTGGGGCTTGAACTCAGGGCCTGGGCTATGTCCCTGAGCCTCTCTGTGCTCAAGGCTAACACTCTACCACTTGAGCCACAGTCCCACTTATGGCTTTTTTTCTGTTTATGTGATACTGAGGAATTGAACCCAGGGCTTCATGCATGCAAAGTAAGCACTCTACCACTAAGCTCTCACTATTGTTTATAACTGAGTAGTATCATATACACATATACACATATGTATAAAAACATATAGGTGATATTTTTATATTACTTCATCTGCTTGTAGAACCTTAGATTGGCTTTCTTGGCTACTATACATCGTGCTGAATTGAACAAGGGAATACCGATGTCAGTTTAGCATATCTTTTGTTTTCTTCATATGTGCTTTTGTAGTAGGGCTTGAACTCAGGGTTTGGCACTTTGATTTCACTCTTGTATTCAAGGCTGACATTCTACTGTTTGAGCCACATATTCCTCTCCATATTTTTGTTCATAACTTGGAGCTAAAAGTCTCATGGAAGCAGGGTGCCGGTGGTGCACGCCTGTAATCCTAGCTACTCAGGAGGCTGAGATCTGAGGATCACAGATCAAAGCCAGTCCAGGCAGAAAAGTCCGTGAGACACTTATCTCCAATAAACCCCCAGAAAACTGGAAGTGGAGCTGTGGCTCAAGTGGTAGAGTGCTCGCCTTTAACTGAAGAGCTGAGAGATAGAGCCCAAGCCCAGAGTTCCGAGGTCAAGCCCCATGACCGACAAAAAAAAAGTCTCATGGACAAGCTGGAATTATAACACCCAGCAGTTTTTTAGTGTCTTTGATCAAAATATTGTAGCACATCAAAATCAAATCCAAATCCTCTTGTCAAAGAATATTTCAAAATGTAGATGCTAAGTTTTGCACACAAGACCAAATGACCTCATTTCCATACTAGTTTAATGATATTCCTTAAAGATATACATTTACTTCCTGAATAAAGTTTTATGAAAGTATATCCCATAACTTAAAAATTGAAAACATATTTGTGGGATCCTTGAAACAATGAGAAATTACAAAATGAATTCACATCAGGAACTTTTAAACACAGATTCCATATCTTACCAGGTGGCATTCATAGGTCACAAAATAATATCAAATACTGGGCTTGATATTTTACAGTCAATCACAAAACTAGAAAACAAAACTAATAATAAATTGTAGGCAAAAGGATAAAGAAGGACAGAAGGGAGAAAATCCTTTTTTAGTGTATTGTCCACAAATTTTGAATTATCAAAATATCACTATGGACCAATGAAGTACCTTTTCATTGATGATTGGATCTGATAGCTTCATGAATCTGAAAAGAAACAAAAAGGGCAATTCTCACAGTGGAGAGAGACTTTTATTTCTGCTTTTTATTAAGTCCTGCTCCCAGGTTATCAGGCAAACTAGAAAAAATATAAGGAGAGGTAAATGAAATGTTTGTGCTCTTTTTCTTGGTTATCTTTCACTAAATAATATTGATCCCTCTATGCCCTTCTAATTGATTTTTTAAATGATATGCAAAGAAAAGTCATTCTCTGGTGTTCATTCTGTCATGGTGACTAATCAGTTATTTCTGTGTTTTGTATTTTACGGCCTGTGGAAAATTCTGTCAGGGATAATTTCTATTAGCACATTCAGCACATGTTGAAAGTGGTGCTTTAACAGTCAGATAACCTTTATAAATTGGACAAGTTTCCTTGACTTCCTTAAAAGGAAGCAATAATCCGAGAAAAACAGGACACAAACAATGCATTTTCTTTTGCAGAACAGATTTCTCAGGGGTAGGAAATGCAAGTGATGAGCCTTTGAATTCTAATGTAAGCTCACCCACAAGCACATATTTTTGCTGTTTGAATCCATTGAAGTCAGTCAGTTTAATTTGCTTAAATGGCACTAAAGTCTCAGACTGTAATGCAATTATAATTTTCACAAGGTAAGAGTAATGCAAGCCTTTGTATAATATAATGTAAAAGGCAGTAAAGAGGTTCATCATTGCTTTGGTAGAAATCATTCACTAGCTTCCAAGTATTTAAATATATGCACTGTTCTCAAACTCCTTTGCTCTACCTATTAGAAAATCTATTTTAATTAAAAACTTTAAACTAGAACCGGATGCCTGTGGCTTATGCCTGTAATCCTAGCTACTCAGAAGGCTGAGATCTGAGGATCATGGTTTGATGCCAGCCCAGGCAGGAAAATGTCCCCATGTGCCTCATATCCAATAAACCATTCAGAAAGAGCTGAAAGTGACACTTTGGCTGAAATGAAAGAATGCAAGCTTTGAACACAAAGAGGCTCAGGGATAGTGCCCAGGCTCTGAGTTCAAACCCTTTGACCCATGCGGAAGAGTGAAGGGGCGTTAAACTAGCACATATTTGATTTTTAGATTACTCCTTACATGTCTTTTCGCATTCATTTCTGTGTTCACAGTGCTTGAAGTACTTATAGTCCCATTTTGGGTGGTTAAATCTCTGATTTTATTTCTTCCTTTTTATTGTTACATATTCTATATGTTGTGACTTAACCAGATTAAATATATGAAATATTTATTACATTTATTTTGAAAATAATACATATTGACTATCCTGTAATTTGTTAAAAGTTTTTACCATTATATGCAAGGCATTTATGTTTCCTACTAGGCTATAAATGCCATGGGACCTTAAAGGAAGAAAAATCTATCTGGTTCATTCTTGAACTACCAGAGCAAGCTTAGACTATTTGTGTAGCATAATATATAGGTATGACAATAACTAATGAAGAGTTCTGATATATACACCAGGCCATAGAGTCATCTTTTCTGATTCTCCCAGACATACAAATATGGCTGTAATTTTTACTTATGATTTCCCTAAAAATTAGTGCTAGTTCAAAGTTATTTCAGAGTTACCTGTTGTATGTAATGTCAATATTTGCAAAATGTGGTTAAATATCCCTTAATGGAAGAACATCTTTTCATGTTACTTGAAATGTAATATATCCAGAAAAGAGAAAAGAAATTGTGATTTTTAATCATGAGAGACACGAAAGAGAATAAAGACAGAAAGGAGAATTAGATAAAACCCATGAAATATAATTTATTCAGCAAATCATCAAATCTCTCAGGTAACTAATGGACAAAAATTGTGTATTCAAGAATCTCCAAAAACAAAACCACAAGTACTGATACATTCAATAATATACTTATATGAACAATCTGAATATTCAAATTAAAAGATACAGACTAACTTACTGTATTAAAAATGAGGTCCAATGTTTTGTTTTCAGCTAAGAACTCACCTTGCTAGCATATGCAGACTGAGTGTGAAAGAATGGGAATGATTTTCCAAGCAAATGTTATATAAAATAATGCAAGCAGACAACGGCTGTGCTCATATCTCACAAAGCATTCTGATGTCCAAATTCACAAGAAAAGTTAAAGAAGGTCACTACTTATTATTAAAGGGCAGAAAACTCATCAAGAAGACATATAGTGATTGTAAACATATATGCATTGAATGTTGGTGCACCCAATTTCATAAGATAAATACTAGTGGCCATAGCAGACAGATAGATCCAAATTAAATAATACTGTGTGACTTCAATAAGTCACATCAATAGATCACCCAGGCTAAAAAAAATCTCAGAGTTAAAATACATAAAAAAATGTACTTAACAAAATCTGCAGAGTATTCCAACCAATGACAAATGCAATTCTTTCTCAACAGACTGTGCAACTTTCATGAAAGTGGATCACATTCTATATCACAAATTAAGTCTTTAGAACTATAACAAGGGTAAAAATCCCCAATGCAGTCCTTGCAAACCAAATTCAACATCCCATTAAATGCAACATATACCGTGAGGAAGTTAGCTTTGTTCCAGAAATACAGGGGGGCTGTGTTAACATACATAGGTCACTTGTTACTTAAATTAAGAAACGTAGGATTATTTCACTTTAAGCTTTTGCTATATTTCCAAAATTTGAAGAACCAAATTTCAAAAACCAATAAACTTAATGAAAACTTTTCGAGAGCTCTATTAACTGTTTTGCTAAATGAATCAAGTAATTTCTACATTTGTTAACTACTGTCAGTGGGAATATATATATATATATATATATATGTATATATGTATATATATATATATACATATATATATATGGTGTGTGTGTCCTGTATATAAAGTATATGCATATATTTTATGAAGTATATATTTGTTCTTCTCTTTTAGTTCTTTTATAGTTAATTAATATATGTATATATGTTCCTATATCCTAAGAGAGTTAGAAATGAATATGTTGATCTAACTAGGCCCCTCTAATACTTTAATACTTTCTTCATATTTTCTTAAACATGACAAAAATGATTAATTTTTTTAAATTTTCTTTGATATTTCAGTGTTGGGAAGAGTAGTGTTAAATAGAATAGGCTTCAGACTGAAGTTTCGATGCCTTTTAACTCAATCAACTAATTAAATCTCTTCTGTGATAGGTTCTCTACTAAGTACTTCCACCAAATACTCTATTCTTATTCCATATTTCTTACATACCAATGTAGTTTTTAATTTATTACCGTGTTTTGTGCATACTTTGTCTGGTATGAGGATGGTAAAATGACATGTTAACAATGTAAAAACTAGGGTTACATTCACTACTGATCATATGTCTTATAATCACTATAGGTGAAGTTTAAGAAATAAGCCAAACATGTAGAAATAAGACAAATATACAGATTTATAATTTATATAGTGGACTAATGAAAGTGGTTCTTACCTTGTTCAAGAGAAAGGAGCAAGACAGATGCCTCATAATTAGCATGACAAGACTAAAACCACTAACACCAGGCATCATTTGTTTGATCTATGTAAGTTAGTTGTACATATTCCATTAATGTAAGTAGAGTAAACAAGTTGTTTTGGACTACCGGGGCAAAATTTTGAAAGGCATGAGGGGAAAATCAAAGGAGGAGGCAATAATGCTTGATAAGAAATGTACTCATTACCTTGCTCATGTAACTGTAACCCCTTTGTACAGTATTTTCACCATAAAAAAACTTATGATTAATTTCATCTTCAAATAGACAGTAATGACCAAACAGTAGGTTCATATTTGTAGCCTGTATACATGAGCATTTCTTGATATCTGAGACCTGCTGAATTTTAACATTCAGTTCCTCTGAACTAGGTATGGGCTAAAGCACAATAAATAATGATAAGCAATAACAATAAATGATGATAAGCTTCCGTAGAGAGGATGATTTTGTTGAAAAATTGGCACAATCTTAATTACCATGAGTGTTCTGGCAAAACAAAACTCAAGGTGAGAAATTTTAGCATCATTCACTGGAATTTTGTTAACTAAATCAAGAAAATAAGCACTGCAATTAGATGACTGGAAGAGCTTAGCTTTCCCAAATATGACAGTATGTAAACCAGAGGCCACATAAAATAAATGGATGGAGCAAGTGTGGGGCAGATTCAGACTTGGAAGTCTGCAAGGTGATCAACTCAACCAAAGTTTCATGTTTTGTTGAGGTTTTCCCTCCTAGGTTAACTTCTGTCAGATGGATAGAATTTAAGGGACAAACTGGTCATATGTGTTCTAGGCTTGGGTAATTGACTGGCATTACAATCCATTCTATACCCAAGGTTCTTCTCTGTTCCTATGTACATGTTGATGTGACAATACAAAATAACTTAGAAATTCATACTTGTGCTTTCAATACATCAGAACTTGCATTAACAGATAATCCAGAAAAGAATCAGAGAAATGAAATGGAAATACAAAATTGCTCTTCCTGGATGACTCAATACAAATGAATAAGTTTATGAAGTTAACTCTGAAAGTAATAGATTATAAAGGAGATAATAGGTGTGGATTAGAAAGGAATTGTATGGGAAAAAATCTTACCAAACAATATTGGCTCAGATCATTTATGTCTCTGATTCAGGTGTGAAGAAAAATTAGGCTTCTTAACCAGCTGTGTAATCCTAGCTACTCAAGAAGCTGAGATTTGAGGACTAAAGTTCAAAACCAGCCCCAGCAGGCAAATAAGAGACATTCTTGCCTCCATCAGATCAAGAAGCTAGAGGAAAATGTGTGTCTTAAAAGTAGAGCAAAAAAGCTCTGAGCAAAATGGCAAATCAAGAACGCAAGGCCCTGAGTTCAAGCCCCAATATGAGCAAATGATAGCTTTCCTTGGCTTTTTATCTCATTACATATTCAGCAGGCATATTTAAATATTCATAGCCATGCTTCTTTTCAGACAACCAAACTATGTTACCTCATTTTCACACTGATTATCTGACTCATTCCTATGACAAAATTATTTGTTTTTTTTTTAAATTTTATGTTATTGTAAATATGCTGTACAAAAGAGTTACAGTTACACAAGTAAGGTAATGAGTACATTTCTTGTCCAGCATTGTTACCACTCCTTTAGTTTTCTCCTACTATCCCTTCCCTCCCCTGCCTCCTGCAATCTCCAACCCCCACTTCCCCCAACACCTCCCCATCTGCGGTTGTAAAGTTCATTTTTAACGTTGTGTCTTGTATCATTGTTGCAATGGATCATCCTGTGTACATGTTTCAGCATTCCCCTTCTCCTCCCCAAATTAGATAAATGCATATACAAAATGCATCAAGGGAGGGGAGGGCGGATAGGAGTGTGGGAGGTAGGGGAGGGAAAGGATAAGGGGCAACAACAAGGAAGAGAAGGGGTAACAATGATCGACAAGTAATGTACTCATTGCCTTATTCATGTACAACATCTTAACAATAAAATTTTTTTAATTGTACAATAAAAAAAGATTCAGGGTACCAAAATCAAATTCAGTGACAACACAGGATATACCATAGGGAAAAGAACATAAAAAAGAAACAAAAAATCACATACTTCATTAAAAAACAATAGAAAAACCGCTTGTGTCCGTAACTTTAGGGGTTCATTTCACTTCCCATCATCTTATATGGGTGATATGTACATAGCTTTTGAGCTCTTCTGTCCATCTGATAAAATTATCATAAATGTATACTAAATTATTGAAAATAAGGAAAACTATGGGACCCATATTTCTTTGAGTCTGGCTTACTTCACTTAATTTGATTTTTTCCAAGTCTTCCCATTTCCTAACAAATGGGAAGGTGTCATTCTTTCTGATGGAAGCATAGAATTCCATTGCATACACACACACACACACACACACACACACACACACACACACACACACACACACACACACACACTAATATATTGGTGTGTGTGTGTGTGTGTGTGTGTGTGTGTGTGTGTGTGTGTGTGTGTGTGTGTATCACATTTTCTTGATCCATTCATCTACTGAGGGGCATCTGAATTGGCTCCATATCTTAGCTATGGTAAATAATGCTGCAATAAATATAGTTGTGCTGGTAGCTTTAGTATGGCCTTGTTTGTGATCATTTGGGTAAATTCCCAGAAACGGGATTGCTGCGTCATAGGGGATCTCTATGTGAAGTCTTTTGAGGAACCTCCATACTGCTTTCCAAAGTGGCTGAAGAAGTTTACACTTCCACCAACAATGCATCCCCTCCAACATCTGTTGTTATTAGATTTCTTTTATTAAGAAAATTTCACCCTGTGCCAAGGAGCCCTAGAGTTCCTCCTATTGCTTCCTGTAATATTTTCAGGTGTCTACTTTGACATCGAGGTCTTTGATCCATTTGAAGTTGATTATGGTGCAGGGTGATACATATAGATCTAGATTTAGTTTTCTGCAGGTGTTTAACGAATTTTGCCTGCACCATTCACTAAACTGGCTTTCTTTCTTCCATTTATTTTTTTAGCTCTTTTATCGAAGATTAGGTGGCTATATGTCTGTGGTTTCACTGCTGTTTCTTCAATTCTATTCCATTGGTCCTCAGGTCTGTTCTTGTGCCAGTACCAAGCTGTTTTGATTGCTATGGCTTTTTCGTAGACTGAAAATTTGGTATTGATATTCTTCCAGCATTATTCTTTCTGTTAAGGATTGTTTTTTTCCTATTCCGGGTCTTTTATTGTTCCATATGAATTTTTGGGTTGCATCTTCTATTTCATTTTTTGAGTTCTAAGTATGTTTTATATATGAGGCCCTTGTCTGATGTGTGGCTAGTAAAGATTTTCTCTCAATCTGTGGGCTTTCTACTGATCTTGCTAGCTATGTCCTTTGCCACGCAGAAGCTCTGCAGTTTTATGCAATCACATTTGTCCACCCTTTCTTTGATTTGTTCTGTGTCTGAGTCTTTATAAAGAAAATGTTTGCCTATGCCAAGGAGCCCTGAAGTTTCTCCTCTTCCATCCTGTAATGTTTTCAAGGTGTGGTAGAAATGTTTTATAATTATATTCCCCCATAATAGAGAAAGAATAGGCATATTTGCCTTTAAAAGACAAAGGGCAACAATGGAAGGGGAAAAAGTAAATGTGGATTAAAGAATACTAAAATCAGACAAAGTCATTATCCTAAACTTCGTATGTTGGGTTGACTGGCAATTGTCATTTTTGAATGAATTGTTTTAGGTAATGATAAACAAATGCAACTACTGAACCTGTATGATTTCTTACCTTTTGTCAAAGTTATATAAAGATCACCTCCTATAGTTCCTTCATATTGCTTGCACAGAAATCGTCTAACATCCCTAGTGTGTCAACAACACTCTACCACTATAGATTATATTTTACTCTTGTACTTCACATAAATGGAATCATAGTGATTTACTCTTATAAATCAGTCTTCTTTCATGAACAGTAATGTTTCGGGTTTCTAAATGTATTTTTTCATTTCTTTCATTAAGAATTATTAGGTTTTCTCAATTTTACATTGTTTACCAATTTTGGGTGCAATTTTCATTTTTATTTATTATTCTTAATTTCA